>NC_134354.1:745982729-746282729 GCF_048569485.1 Anomaloglossus baeobatrachus
CTGGGGGTTGACAGTAGGTGGGATCTAGAACGTCATCATCAATTGTTGTGTTTGCACTCCCCTCCCCCTCAGACCGAGCCTCTTCTTGCCCTGAACGAATATTTAAGTTGTCATCCCAATCGGGTATCTGCGTCTCATCTTCATCAGTATGTTCCTCATTGTCTATAACCACAGGTGTTACAGTTTGTGACAAAGGGTCAACATTATGCTCAGAAACTTGGTCCTCACGGCCTGAATCTGAGTCACAAAGGTTCTGGGCATCACTGCAGACCATTTCCTGTTCTGTACTCACTGTAGCTTGGGAGCAGACCTCTGATTCCCAGGCTATAGTGTGACTGAACAGCTCTGCAGACTCAGCCATCTCAGTTCCACCATACTGTGCAGGGCTGATGGAGACTTCAGAGCTGGGAGAAAGCAAGTTTGATTGGGATGACAACTCAGAGGACTGGTGTTTTTTGGATGCGGTACTTGAAGTGGCAGAGAGGGCACTTGTTGGACCACTTGAGATCCATTCAAGCATTTTCCTTTTTTGCCCATCATCTACCTTTGTTCCTGTTGTTCGTGTCCGTAACAAAGGGAGCACATCGGATTGTCCACGGTAAGTAGTAGACATCTTACTTTTGCTGGTAGATGGTCTATCTTCAGCAGATGATAATGGAGCTTTGCCACCTTCCCCACGGACAAAACCTTTTTTGCCTTTTACACCACGCCTCTTCCCCTTTCCACCAGCATCTGTCATTTTGCCACTCATGTTGATTGCGACAAGATTGTGGACTGAAAATGTGGTAGTAAAAATTGAGAGGTGGTGAAGATTGCAGTGGTGGTCTAGCTTTATTAACAGCAGAATAATAAAGAATAAATATCCCTGACAATGCAACTTAGTTATAATTAGTTGGAGTGTGCAACGCAGGCAGACGTGCTGCAAATGTCTTTGCACTAGTGGGACTATAGCAAAGTCCAATAGCCACGTATAGGATGCCACTAGGTACACTGAGTGTTTGCTAGTATAATGGCTTGGTTAGAATGAGTTGTAGTGTGCAACGCAGGCAGACGCGCTCTGCAAATGTCTTTGCACTAGTGGGACTATAGCAAAGTCCAATAGCCACGTATAGGATGCCACTAGGTACACTGAGTGTTTGCTAGTATAATGGCTTGGTTAGAATGAGTTGTAGTGTGCAATGCAGGCAGATGTGCTCTGCTAATGTCTTTGCACTAGTGGGACTATAGCAAAGTCCAATAGCCACGTATAGGATGCCACTAGGTACACTGAGTGTTTGCTAGTATAATGGCTTGGTTAGAATGAGTTGTAGTGTGCAACGCAGGCAGACGCGCTCTGCAAATGTCTTTGCACTAGTGGGACTATAGCAAAGTCCAATAGCCACGTATAGGATGCCACTAGGTACACTGAGTGTTTGCTAGTATAATGGCTTGGTTAGAATGAGTTGTAGTGTGCAACGCAGGCAGACGCGCTCTGCAAATGTCTTTGCACTAGTGGGACTATAGCAAAGTCCAATAGCCACGTATAGGATGCCACTAGGTACACTGAGTGTTTGCTAGTATAATGGCTTGTTTAGAATGAGTTGTAGTGTGCAATGCAGGCAGACGCGCTCTGCAAATGTCTTTGCACTAGTGGGACTATAGCAAAGTCCAATAGCCACGTATAGGATGCCACTAGGTACACTGAGTGTTTGCTAGTATAATGGCTTGGTTAGAATGAGTTGTAGTGTGCAATGCAGGCAGATGTGCTCTGCTAATGTCTTTGCACTAGTGGGACTATAGCAAAGTCCAATAGCCACGTATAGGATGCCACTAGGTACACTGAGTGTTTGCTAGTATAATGGCTTGGTTAGAATGAGTTGTAGTGTGCAACGCAGGCAGACGCGCTCTGCAAATGTCTTTGCACTAGTGGGACTATAGCAAAGTCCAATAGCCACGTATAGGATGCCACTAGGTACACTGAGTGTTTGCTAGTATAATGGCTTGTTTAGAATGAGTTGTAGTGTGCAATGCAGGCAGACGCGCTCTGCAAATGTCTTTGCACTAGTGGGACTATAGCAAAGTCCAATAGCCACGTATAGGATGCCACTAGGTACACTGAGTGTTTGCTAGTATAATGGCTTGGTTAGAATGAGTTGTAGTGTGCAATGCAGGCAGATGTGCTCTGCTAATGTCTTTGCACTAGTGGGACTATAGCAAAGTCCAATAGCCACGTATAGGATGCCACTAGGTACACTGAGTGTTTGCTAGTATAATGGCTTGGTTAGAATGAGTTGTAGTGTGCAACGCAGGCAGACGCGCTCTGCAAATGTCTTTGCACTAGTGGGACTATAGCAAAGTCCAATAGCCACGTATAGGATGCCACTAGGTACACTGAGTGTTTGCTAGTATAATGGCTTGGTTAGAATGAGTTGTAGTGTGCAACGCAGGCAGACGCGCTCTGCAAATGTCTTTGCACTAGTGGGACTATAGCAAAGTCCAATAGCCACGTATAGGATGCCACTAGGTACACTGAGTGTTTGCTAGTATAATGGCTTGGTTAGAATGAGTTGTAGTGTGCAACGCAGGCAGACGCGCTCTGCAAATGTCTTTGCACTAGTGGGACTATAGCAAAGTCCAATAGCCACGTATAGGATGCCACTAGGTACACTGAGTGTTTGCTAGTATAATGGCTTGGTTAGAATGAGTTGTAGTGTGCAATGCAGGCAGATGTGCTCTGCTAATGTCTTTGCACTAGTGGGACTATAGCAAAGTCCAATAGCCACGTATAGGATGCCACTAGGTACACTGAGTGTTTGCTAGTATAATGGCTTGGTTAGAATGAGTTGTAGTGTGCAACGCAGGCAGACGCGCTCTGCAAATGTCTTTGCACTAGTGGGACTATAGCAAAGTCCAATAGCCACGTATAGGATGCCACTAGGTACACTGAGTGTTTGCTAGTATAATGGCTTGGTTAGAATGAGTTGTAGTGTGCAACGCAGGCAGACGCGCTCTGCAAATGTCTTTGCACTAGTGGGACTATAGCAAAGTCCAATAGCCACGTATAGGATGCCACTAGGTACACTGAGTGTTTGCTAGTATAATGGCTTGTTTAGAATGAGTTGTAGTGTGCAATGCAGGCAGACGCGCTCTGCAAATGTCTTTGCACTAGTGGGACTATAGCAAAGTCCAATAGCCACGTATAGGATGCCACTAGGTACACTGAGTGTTTGCTAGTATAATGGCTTGGTTAGAATGAGTTGTAGTGTGCAATGCAGGCAGATGTGCTCTGCTAATGTCTTTGCACTAGTGGGACTATAGCAAAGTCCAATAGCCACGTATAGGATGCCACTAGGTACACTGAGTGTTTGCTAGTATAATGGCTTGGTTAGAATGAGTTGTAGTGTGCAACGCAGGCAGACGCGCTCTGCAAATGTCTTTGCACTAGTGGGACTATAGCAAAGTCCAATAGCCACGTATAGGATGCCACTAGGTACACTGAGTGTTTGCTAGTATAATGGCTTGTTTAGAATGAGTTGTAGTGTGCAATGCAGGCAGACGCGCTCTGCAAATGTCTTTGCACTAGTGGGACTATAGCAAAGTCCAATAGCCACGTATAGGATGCCACTAGGTACACTGAGTGTTTGCTAGTATAATGGCTTGGTTAGAATGAGTTGTAGTGTGCAATGCAGGCAGATGTGCTCTGCTAATGTCTTTGCACTAGTGGGACTATAGCAAAGTCCAATAGCCACGTATAGGATGCCACTAGGTACACTGAGTGTTTGCTAGTATAATGGCTTGGTTAGAATGAGTTGTAGTGTGCAACGCAGGCAGACGCGCTCTGCAAATGTCTTTGCACTAGTGGGACTATAGCAAAGTCCAATAGCCACGTATAGGATGCCACTAGGTACACTGAGTGTTTGCTAGTATAATGGCTTGGTTAGAATGAGTTGTAGTGTGCAACGCAGGCAGACGCGCTCTGCAAATGTCTTTGCACTAGTGGGACTATAGCAAAGTCCAATAGCCACGTATAGGATGCCACTAGGTACACTGAGTGTTTGCTAGTATAATGGCTTGTTTAGAATGAGTTGTAGTGTGCAATGCAGGCAGACGCGCTCTGCAAATGTCTTTGCACTAGTGGGACTATAGCAAAGTCCAATAGCCACGTATAGGATGCCACTAGGTACACTGAGTGTTTGCTAGTATAATGGCTTGGTTAGAATGAGTTGTAGTGTGCAATGCAGGCAGATGTGCTCTGCTAATGTCTTTGCACTAGTGGGACTATAGCAAAGTCCAATAGCCACGTATAGGATGCCACTAGGTACACTGAGTGTTTGCTAGTATAATGGCTTGTTTAGAATGAGTTGTAGTGTGCAACGCAGGCAGACGCGCTCTGCAAATGTCTTTGCACTAGTGGGACTATAGCAAAGTCCAATAGCCACGTATAGGATGCCACTAGGTACACTGAGTGTTTGCTAGTATAATGGCTTGGTTAGAATGAGTTGTAGTGTGCAATGCAGGCAGATGTGCTCTGCTAATGTCTTTGCACTAGTGGGACTATAGCAAAGTCCAATAGCCACGTATAGGATGCCACTAGGTACACTGAGTGTTTGCTAGTATAATGGCTTGTTTAGAATGAGTTGTAGTGTGCAATGCAGGCAGACGCGCTCTGCAAATGTCTTTGCACTAGTGGGACTATAGCAAAGTCCAATAGCCACGTATAGGATGCCACTAGGTACACTGAGTGTTTGCTAGTATAATGGCTTGGTTAGAATGAGTTGTAGTGTGCAACGCAGGCAGACGCGCTCTGCAAATGTCTTTGCACTAGTGGGACTATAGCAAAGTCCAATAGCCACGTATAGGATGCCACTAGGTACACTGAGTGTTTGCTAGTATAATGGCTTGGTTAGAATGAGTTGTAGTGTGCAACGCAGGCAGACGCGCTCTGCAAATGTCTTTGCACTAGTGGGACTATAGCAAAGTCCAATAGCCACGTATAGGATGCCACTAGGTACACTGAGTGTTTGCTAGTATAATGGCTTGGTTAGAATGAGTTGTAGTGTGCAACGCAGGCAGACGCGCTCTGCAAATGTCTTTGCACTAGTGGGACTATAGCAAAGTCCAATAGCCACGTATAGGATGCCACTAGGTACACTGAGTGTTTGCTAGTATAATGGCTTGGTTAGAATGAGTTGTAGTGTGCAACGCAGGCAGACGCGCTCTGCAAATGTCTTTGCACTAGTGGGACTATAGCAAAGTCCAATAGCCACGTATAGGATGCCACTAGGTACACTGAGTGTTTGCTAGTATAATGGCTTGGTTAGAATGAGTTGTAGTGTGCAATGCAGGCAGATGTGCTCTGCTAATGTCTTTGCACTAGTGGGACTATAGCAAAGTCCAATAGCCACGTATAGGATGCCACTAGGTACACTGAGTGTTTGCTAGTATAATGGCTTGTTTAGAATGAGTTGTAGTGTGCAACGCAGGCAGACGCGCTCTGCAAATGTCTTTGCACTAGTGGGACTATAGCAAAGTCCAATAGCCACGTATAGGATGCCACTAGGTACACTGAGTGTTTGCTAGTATAATGGCTTGGTTAGAATGAGTTGTAGTGTGCAATGCAGGCAGATGTGCTCTGCTAATGTCTTTGCACTAGTGGGACTATAGCAAAGTCCAATAGCCACGTATAGGATGCCACTAGGTACACTGAGTGTTTGCTAGTATAATGGCTTGTTTAGAATGAGTTGTAGTGTGCAATGCAGGCAGACGCGCTCTGCAAATGTCTTTGCACTAGTGGGACTATAGCAAAGTCCAATAGCCACGTATAGGATGCCACTAGGTACACTGAGTGTTTGCTAGTATAATGGCTTGGTTAGAATGAGTTGTAGTGTGCAACGCAGGCAGACGCGCTCTGCAAATGTCTTTGCACTAGTGGGACTATAGCAAAGTCCAATAGCCACGTATAGGATGCCACTAGGTACACTGAGTGTTTGCTAGTATAATGGCTTGGTTAGAATGAGTTGTAGTGTGCAACGCAGGCAGACGCGCTCTGCAAATGTCTTTGCACTAGTGGGACTATAGCAAAGTCCAATAGCCACGTATAGGATGCCACTAGGTACACTGAGTGTTTGCTAGTATAATGGCTTGGTTAGAATGAGTTGTAGTGTGCAACGCAGGCAGACGCGCTCTGCAAATGTCTTTGCACTAGTGGGACTATAGCAAAGTCCAATAGCCACGTATAGGATGCCACTAGGTACACTGAGTGTTTGCTAGTATAATGGCTTGGTTAGAATGAGTTGTAGTGTGCAACGCAGGCAGACGCGCTCTGCAAATGTCTTTGCACTAGTGGGACTATAGCAAAGTCCAATAGCCACGTATAGGATGCCACTAGGTACACTGAGTGTTTGCTAGTATAATGGCTTGGTTAGAATGAGTTGTAGTGTGCAATGCAGGCAGATGTGCTCTGCTAATGTCTTTGCACTAGTGGGACTATAGCAAAGTCCAATAGCCACGTATAGGATGCCACTAGGTACACTGAGTGTTTGCTAGTATAATGGCTTGGTTAGAATGAGTTGTAGTGTGCAATGCAGGCAGATGTGCTCTGCTAATGTCTTTGCACTAGTGGGACTATAGCAAAGTCCAATAGCCACGTATAGGATGCCACTAGGTACACTGAGTGTTTGCTAGTATAATGGCTTGTTTAGAATGAGTTGTAGTGTGCAATGCAGGCAGACGCGCTCTGCAAATGTCTTTGCACTAGTGGGACTATAGCAAAGTCCAATAGCCACGTATAGGATGCCACTAGGTACACTGAGTGTTTGCTAGTATAATGGCTTGGTTAGAATGAGTTGTAGTGTGCAATGCAGGCAGATGTGCTCTGCTAATGTCTTTGCACTAGTGGGACTATAGCAAAGTCCAATAGCCACGTATAGGATGCCACTAGGTACACTGAGTGTTTGCTAGTATAATGGCTTGTTTAGAATGAGTTGTAGTGTGCAATGCAGGCAGACGCGCTCTGCAAATGTCTTTGCACTAGTGGGACTATAGCAAAGTCCAATAGCCACGTATAGGATGCCACTAGGTACACTGAGTGTTTGCTAGTATAATGGCTTGGTTAGAATGAGTTGTAGTGTGCAACGCAGGCAGACGCGCTCTGCAAATGTCTTTGCACTAGTGGGACTATAGCAAAGTCCAATAGCCACGTATAGGATGCCACTAGGTACACTGAGTGTTTGCTAGTATAATGGCTTGGTTAGAATGAGTTGTAGTGTGCAATGCAGGCAGATGTGCTCTGCTAATGTCTTTGCACTAGTGGGACTATAGCAAAGTCCAATAGCCACGTATAGGATGCCACTAGGTACACTGAGTGTTTGCTAGTATAATGGCTTGTTTAGAATGAGTTGTAGTGTGCAATGCAGGCAGACGCGCTCTGCAAATGTCTTTGCACTAGTGGGACTATAGCAAAGTCCAATAGCCACGTATAGGATGCCACTAGGTACACTGAGTGTTTGCTAGTATAATGGCTTGGTTAGAATGAGTTGTAGTGTGCAACGCAGGCAGACGCGCTCTGCAAATGTCTTTGCACTAGTGGGACTATAGCAAAGTCCAATAGCCACGTATAGGATGCCACTAGGTACACTGAGTGTTTGCTAGTATAATGGCTTGGTTAGAATGAGTTGTAGTGTGCAACGCAGGCAGACGCGCTCTGCAAATGTCTTTGCACTAGTGGGACTATAGCAAAGTCCAATAGCCACGTATAGGATGCCACTAGGTACACTGAGTGTTTGCTAGTATAATGGCTTGGTTAGAATGAGTTGTAGTGTGCAATGCAGGCAGATGTGCTCTGCTAATGTCTTTGCACTAGTGGGACTATAGCAAAGTCCAATAGCCACGTATAGGATGCCACTAGGTACACTGAGTGTTTGCTAGTATAATGGCTTGGTTAGAATGAGTTGTAGTGTGCAATGCAGGCAGATGTGCTCTGCTAATGTCTTTGCACTAGTGGGACTATAGCAAAGTCCAATAGCCACGTATAGGATGCCACTAGGTACACTGAGTGTTTGCTAGTATAATGGCTTGTTTAGAATGAGTTGTAGTGTGCAATGCAGGCAGACGCGCTCTGCAAATGTCTTTGCACTAGTGGGACTATAGCAAAGTCCAATAGCCACGTATAGGATGCCACTAGGTACACTGAGTGTTTGCTAGTATAATGGCTTGGTTAGAATGAGTTGTAGTGTGCAATGCAGGCAGATGTGCTCTGCTAATGTCTTTGCACTAGTGGGACTATAGCAAAGTCCAATAGCCACGTATAGGATGCCACTAGGTACACTGAGTGTTTGCTAGTATAATGGCTTGTTTAGAATGAGTTGTAGTGTGCAATGCAGGCAGACGCGCTCTGCAAATGTCTTTGCACTAGTGGGACTATAGCAAAGTCCAATAGCCACGTATAGGATGCCACTAGGTACACTGAGTGTTTGCTAGTATAATGGCTTAGTTATCAGTTGGAGTGTGCAGAGGACAAGAGGGTACAGTGGCAGGATTGTGGTGCTCTGGGTAGAGGAATGGAAGCCTGCCTTTCTATTCCCTCCTAATGGTGAAATGCAGGTAGGAAATCCCTGACCTGGGCTACACAGACGCTGTTGCTGTTTGCAGGACCTGTCACCTATGGCTCTCTGACCCTGCCGGTTGGAGCCCTTAAAAGGACTGCTATAAAGTGCTCTCCCTAAGCTGTCTAACGCTGTGTATGCAGCGCATACAGCTGTATCGGCTATAGGACTCAGGAAGACGGAGCTGCGACAGTGATGTCTGACACCAAAGACGCAGAAGGCAGATAATGGCGTCCGTGAAGAAAATGTCCGGTTTTATAATGCAGGGACATGTGACATGCAGATCCTATCACACATGCCGTTGCTTCTCTGGCTCAAAGTCCACTTAGCTGTGTGTGTGTCTGGGATTGGCTGACATGCTGGCCCGCCCCACAAGACGCGCGCACTTAGGGAAGGAAGACAAGAAAAAAAAAAAAAAAAAATGGCGATCGCCATTATAGAAACAGCAGTGATCTGAAGGCGCTGTTCACGCACACTATACACTGAAATGTGATAATAGTTTGATTCACAGAGTGACTTACACTATTACAGCAGAAACCAAGCTATGATTTAGCTGTTTTTTGGCTGCTAGAACCGTTCTCGAACGTTTCTAGAACTACCGAGCTTTTGCAAAAAGCTCGAGTTCTAGTTCGATCTAGAACATGCCCCAAAATCACTCGAGCCGCGAACTGGAGAACCACGAACCACGAACCGCGCTCAACTCTAGCCATTATACTAGCAAACACTCAGTGTACCTAGTGGCATCCTATACGTGGCTATTGGACTTTGCTATAGTCCCACTAGTGCAAAGACATTTGCAGAGCGCGTCTGCCTGCATTGCACACTACAACTCATTCTAAACAAGCCATTATACTAGCAAACACTCAGTGTACCTAGTGGCATCCTATACGTGGCTATTGGACTTTGCTATAGTCCCACTAGTGCAAAGACATTAGCAGAGCACATCTGCCTGCATTGCACACTACAACTCATTCTAACCAAGCCATTATACTAGCAAACACTCAGTGTACCTAGTGGCATCCTATACGTGGCTATTGGACTTTGCTATAGTCCCACTAGTGCAAAGACATTTGCAGAGCGCGTCTGCCTGCATTGCACACTACAACTCATTCTAAACAAGCCATTATACTAGCAAACACTCAGTGTACCTAGTGGCATCCTATACGTGGCTATTGGACTTTGCTATAGTCCCACTAGTGCAAAGACATTAGCAGAGCACATCTGCCTGCATTGCACACTACAACTCATTCTAACCAAGCCATTATACTAGCAAACACTCAGTGTACCTAGTGGCATCCTATACGTGGCTATTGGACTTTGCTATAGTCCCACTAGTGCAAAGACATTAGCAGAGCACATCTGCCTGCATTGCACACTACAACTCATTCTAACCAAGCCATTATACTAGCAAACACTCAGTGTACCTAGTGGCATCCTATACGTGGCTATTGGACTTTGCTATAGTCCCACTAGTGCAAAGACATTTGCAGAGCGCGTCTGCCTGCGTTGCACACTACAACTCATTCTAACCAAGCCATTATACTAGCAAACACTCAGTGTACCTAGTGGCATCCTATACGTGGCTATTGGACTTTGCTATAGTCCCACTAGTGCAAAGACATTTGCAGAGCGCGTCTGCCTGCGTTGCACACTACAACTCATTCTAACCAAGCCATTATACTAGCAAACACTCAGTGTACCTAGTGGCATCCTATACGTGGCTATTGGACTTTGCTATAGTCCCACTAGTGCAAAGACATTTGCAGAGCGCGTCTGCCTGCGTTGCACACTACAACTCATTCTAACCAAGCCATTATACTAGCAAACACTCAGTGTACCTAGTGGCATCCTATACGTGGCTATTGGACTTTGCTATAGTCCCACTAGTGCAAAGACATTTGCAGAGCGCGTCTGCCTGCGTTGCACACTACAACTCATTCTAACCAAGCCATTATACTAGCAAACACTCAGTGTACCTAGTGGCATCCTATACGTGGCTATTGGACTTTGCTATAGTCCCACTAGTGCAAAGACATTTGCAGAGCGCGTCTGCCTGCATTGCACACTACAACTCATTCTAAACAAGCCATTATACTAGCAAACACTCAGTGTACCTAGTGGCATCCTATACGTGGCTATTGGACTTTGCTATAGTCCCACTAGTGCAAAGACATTAGCAGAGCACATCTGCCTGCATTGCACACTACAACTCATTCTAACCAAGCCATTATACTAGCAAACACTCAGTGTACCTAGTGGCATCCTATACGTGGCTATTGGACTTTGCTATAGTCCCACTAGTGCAAAGACATTTGCAGAGCGCGTCTGCCTGCGTTGCACACTACAACTCATTCTAAACAAGCCATTATACTAGCAAACACTCAGTGTACCTAGTGGCATCCTATACGTGGCTATTGGACTTTGCTATAGTCCCACTAGTGCAAAGACATTAGCAGAGCACATCTGCCTGCATTGCACACTACAACTCATTCTAACCAAGCCATTATACTAGCAAACACTCAGTGTACCTAGTGGCATCCTATACGTGGCTATTGGACTTTGCTATAGTCCCACTAGTGCAAAGACATTTGCAGAGCGCGTCTGCCTGCGTTGCACACTACAACTCATTCTAACCAAGCCATTATACTAGCAAACACTCAGTGTACCTAGTGGCATCCTATACGTGGCTATTGGACTTTGCTATAGTCCCACTAGTGCAAAGACATTTGCAGAGCGCGTCTGCCTGCGTTGCACACTACAACTCATTCTAACCAAGCCATTATACTAGCAAACACTCAGTGTACCTAGTGGCATCCTATACGTGGCTATTGGACTTTGCTATAGTCCCACTAGTGCAAAGACATTTGCAGAGCGCGTCTGCCTGCGTTGCACACTACAACTCATTCTAACCAAGCCATTATACTAGCAAACACTCAGTGTACCTAGTGGCATCCTATACGTGGCTATTGGACTTTGCTATAGTCCCACTAGTGCAAAGACATTTGCAGAGCGCGTCTGCCTGCGTTGCACACTACAACTCATTCTAACCAAGCCATTATACTAGCAAACACTCAGTGTACCTAGTGGCATCCTATACGTGGCTATTGGACTTTGCTATAGTCCCACTAGTGCAAAGACATTTGCAGAGCGCGTCTGCCTGCATTGCACACTACAACTCATTCTAAACAAGCCATTATACTAGCAAACACTCAGTGTACCTAGTGGCATCCTATACGTGGCTATTGGACTTTGCTATAGTCCCACTAGTGCAAAGACATTAGCAGAGCACATCTGCCTGCATTGCACACTACAACTCATTCTAACCAAGCCATTATACTAGCAAACACTCAGTGTACCTAGTGGCATCCTATACGTGGCTATTGGACTTTGCTATAGTCCCACTAGTGCAAAGACATTTGCAGAGCGCGTCTGCCTGCGTTGCACACTACAACTCATTCTAAACAAGCCATTATACTAGCAAACACTCAGTGTACCTAGTGGCATCCTATACGTGGCTATTGGACTTTGCTATAGTCCCACTAGTGCAAAGACATTAGCAGAGCACATCTGCCTGCATTGCACACTACAACTCATTCTAACCAAGCCATTATACTAGCAAACACTCAGTGTACCTAGTGGCATCCTATACGTGGCTATTGGACTTTGCTATAGTCCCACTAGTGCAAAGACATTTGCAGAGCGCGTCTGCCTGCATTGCACACTACAACTCATTCTAAACAAGCCATTATACTAGCAAACACTCAGTGTACCTAGTGGCATCCTATACGTGGCTATTGGACTTTGCTATAGTCCCACTAGTGCAAAGACATTTGCAGAGCGCGTCTGCCTGCGTTGCACACTACAACTCATTCTAACCAAGCCATTATACTAGCAAACACTCAGTGTACCTAGTGGCATCCTATACGTGGCTATTGGACTTTGCTATAGTCCCACTAGTGCAAAGACATTTGCAGAGCGCGTCTGCCTGCGTTGCACACTACAACTCATTCTAACCAAGCCATTATACTAGCAAACACTCAGTGTACCTAGTGGCATCCTATACGTGGCTATTGGACTTTGCTATAGTCCCACTAGTGCAAAGACATTAGCAGAGCACATCTGCCTGCATTGCACACTACAACTCATTCTAACCAAGCCATTATACTAGCAAACACTCAGTGTACCTAGTGGCATCCTATACGTGGCTATTGGACTTTGCTATAGTCCCACTAGTGCAAAGACATTTGCAGAGCGCGTCTGCCTGCATTGCACACTACAACTCATTCTAAACAAGCCATTATACTAGCAAACACTCAGTGTACCTAGTGGCATCCTATACGTGGCTATTGGACTTTGCTATAGTCCCACTAGTGCAAAGACATTTGCAGAGCGCGTCTGCCTGCGTTGCACACTACAACTCATTCTAACCAAGCCATTATACTAGCAAACACTCAGTGTACCTAGTGGCATCCTATACGTGGCTATTGGACTTTGCTATAGTCCCACTAGTGCAAAGACATTAGCAGAGCACATCTGCCTGCATTGCACACTACAACTCATTCTAACCAAGCCATTATACTAGCAAACACTCAGTGTACCTAGTGGCATCCTATACGTGGCTATTGGACTTTGCTATAGTCCCACTAGTGCAAAGACATTTGCAGAGCGCGTCTGCCTGCATTGCACACTACAACTCATTCTAAACAAGCCATTATACTAGCAAACACTCAGTGTACCTAGTGGCATCCTATACGTGGCTATTGGACTTTGCTATAGTCCCACTAGTGCAAAGACATTTGCAGAGCGCGTCTGCCTGTGTTGCACACTACAACTCATTCTAACCAAGCCATTATACTAGCAAACACTCAGTGTACCTAGTGGCATCCTATACGTGGCTATTGGACTTTGCTATAGTCCCACTAGTGCAAAGACATTTGCAGAGCGCGTCTGCCTGCGTTGCACACTACAACTCATTCTAACCAAGCCATTATACTAGCAAACACTCAGTGTACCTAGTGGCATCCTATACGTGGCTATTGGACTTTGCTATAGTCCCACTAGTGCAAAGACATTAGCAGAGCACATCTGCCTGCATTGCACACTACAACTCATTCTAACCAAGCCATTATACTAGCAAACACTCAGTGTACCTAGTGGCATCCTATACGTGGCTATTGGACTTTGCTATAGTCCCACTAGTGCAAAGACATTTGCAGAGCGCGTCTGCCTGCGTTGCACACTACAACTCATTCTAACCAAGCCATTATACTAGCAAACACTCAGTGTACCTAGTGGCATCCTATACGTGGCTATTGGACTTTGCTATAGTCCCACTAGTGCAAAGACATTTGCAGAGCGCGTCTGCCTGCGTTGCACACTACAACTCATTCTAACCAAGCCATTATACTAGCAAACACTCAGTGTACCTAGTGGCATCCTATACGTGGCTATTGGACTTTGCTATAGTCCCACTAGTGCAAAGACATTTGCAGAGCGCGTCTGCCTGCGTTGCACACTACAACTCATTCTAACCAAGCCATTATACTAGCAAACACTCAGTGTACCTAGTGGCATCCTATACGTGGCTATTGGACTTTGCTATAGTCCCACTAGTGCAAAGACATTAGCAGAGCACATCTGCCTGCATTGCACACTACAACTCATTCTAACCAAGCCATTATACTAGCAAACACTCAGTGTACCTAGTGGCATCCTATACGTGGCTATTGGACTTTGCTATAGTCCCACTAGTGCAAAGACATTTGCAGAGCGCGTCTGCCTGCATTGCACACTACAACTCATTCTAAACAAGCCATTATACTAGCAAACACTCAGTGTACCTAGTGGCATCCTATACGTGGCTATTGGACTTTGCTATAGTCCCACTAGTGCAAAGACATTTGCAGAGCGCGTCTGCCTGCGTTGCACACTACAACTCATTCTAACCAAGCCATTATACTAGCAAACACTCAGTGTACCTAGTGGCATCCTATACGTGGCTATTGGACTTTGCTATAGTCCCACTAGTGCAAAGACATTAGCAGAGCACATCTGCCTGCATTGCACACTACAACTCATTCTAACCAAGCCATTATACTAGCAAACACTCAGTGTACCTAGTGGCATCCTATACGTGGCTATTGGACTTTGCTATAGTCCCACTAGTGCAAAGACATTTGCAGAGCGCGTCTGCCTGCATTGCACACTACAACTCATTCTAAACAAGCCATTATACTAGCAAACACTCAGTGTACCTAGTGGCATCCTATACGTGGCTATTGGACTTTGCTATAGTCCCACTAGTGCAAAGACATTTGCAGAGCGCGTCTGCCTGCGTTGCACACTACAACTCATTCTAACCAAGCCATTATACTAGCAAACACTCAGTGTACCTAGTGGCATCCTATACGTGGCTATTGGACTTTGCTATAGTCCCACTAGTGCAAAGACATTTGCAGAGCGCGTCTGCCTGCGTTGCACACTACAACTCATTCTAACCAAGCCATTATACTAGCAAACACTCAGTGTACCTAGTGGCATCCTATACGTGGCTATTGGACTTTGCTATAGTCCCACTAGTGCAAAGACATTAGCAGAGCACATCTGCCTGCATTGCACACTACAACTCATTCTAACCAAGCCATTATACTAGCAAACACTCAGTGTACCTAGTGGCATCCTATACGTGGCTATTGGACTTTGCTATAGTCCCACTAGTGCAAAGACATTTGCAGAGCGCGTCTGCCTGCGTTGCACACTACAACTCATTCTAACCAAGCCATTATACTAGCAAACACTCAGTGTACCTAGTGGCATCCTATACGTGGCTATTGGACTTTGCTATAGTCCCACTAGTGCAAAGACATTTGCAGCACGTCTGCCTGCGTTGCACACTCCAACTAATTATAACTAAGTTGCATTGTCAGGGATATTTATTCTTTATTATTCTGCTGTTAATAAAGCTAGACCACCACTGCAATCTTCACCACCTCTCAATTTTTACTACCACATTTTCAGTCCACAATCTTGTCGCAATCAACATGAGTGGCAAAATGACAGATGCTGGTGGAAAGGGGAAGAGGCGTGGTGTAAAAGGCAAAAAAGGTTTTGTCCGTGGGGAAGGTGGCAAAGCTCCATTATCATCTGCTGAAGATAGACCATCTACCAGCAAAAGTAAGATGTCTACTACTTACCGTGGACAATCCGATGTGCTCCCTTTGTTACGGACACGAACAACAGGAACAAAGGTAGATGATGGGCAAAAAAGGAAAATGCTTGAATGGATCTCAAGTGGTCCAACAAGTGCCCTCTCTGCCACTTCAAGTACCGCATCCAAAAAACACCAGTCCTCTGAGTTGTCATCCCAATCAAACTTGCTTTCTCCCAGCTCTGAAGTCTCCATCAGCCCTGCACAGTATGGTGGAACTGAGATGGCTGAGTCTGCAGAGCTGTTCAGTCACACTATAGCCTGGGAATCAGAGGTCTGCTCCCAAGCTACAGTGAGTACAGAACAGGAAATGGTCTGCAGTGATGCCCAGAACCTTTGTGACTCAGATTCAGGCCGTGAGGACCAAGTTTCTGAGCATAATGTTGACCCTTTGTCACAAACTGTAACACCTGTGGTTATAGACAATGAGGAACATACTGATGAAGATGAGACGCAGATACCCGATTGGGATGACAACTTAAATATTCGTTCAGGGCAAGAAGAGGCTCGGTCTGAGGGGGAGGGGAGTGCAAACACAACAATTGATGATGACGTTCTAGATCCCACCTACTGTCAACCCCCAGTCAGGCACTCGAGGAGGTCAACAGAGGCGGTGGAGGAGGATGCAACCGACGACGAAGTTACCTTGCGCCTTCCTGGACAGAGTCGGAGAACTGGTAGCACGTCTACAACTGCATCCTCAGCCACCACTCTGCCTATGAGCATTATTCGTGGTGGATCAACAGGTCGCATGGCCTCTAAGCCTTGCCTAGCCTGGTCCTTTTTTCACATCGAAAAAGATCGCCCAACTCATGTGATATGTAACATTTGTCATGATTCTGTTAGTAGAGGTCAAAACCTCAGCAGTTTGACAACTTCTTCCATGAATCGTCACATGACTAAATATCATAAGTCCCGGTGGGAAGCTCACCGTGCTGCAATGCGGCCTAGTGGAGCGAACCATCCACCGCCCGCCCCTTCCACTGCATCCGCGCGCTCTTCATCTTCTAGGACTGTGGGGACAGCTGCCACACCTGTTTTTCCACGCAAAACTTCCACCACTGTAACCGCAACAGGCAGTTTGCTTGTAAGGTCGTCAGTTGGTTTGGAAGGGGAAACAAGTGAGTGTGTACAGCTCTCTCAGACATCGATAGCACCAACGTTGGATGAAGGCAACATCATGTCTCCGCCTGCACTTTCCTCACAAACCTGCATTTTTCCAGGGACACCCTACTCAACACCGTCTACACACAGCAGCCAGATCTCTGTCCCTCAGATGTGGTCAAATAAAAGGCCACTTCCTCCGACCCATGACAAAGCTAAGAGGTTGACTCTATCCCTCTGTAAGCTGTTGGCTACCGAAATGCTGCCTTTCCGCCTAGTGGACACACAGGATTTTAGAGACCTTATGTCTGTCGCTGTGCCCCAGTACCAGATGCCTAGTCGCCACTACTTCTCTAAGAAAGGTGTGCCCGCGCTACACCAGCATGTCGCACACAACATCACCGCTTCCTTGAGAAACTCTGTGTGTGAACGGGTGCATTTCACCACCGATACTTGGACCAGTAAGCATGGACAGGGACGTTACATGTCGCTGACTGGGCACTGGGTAACTATGGTGATAGATGGTGAAGGGTCTGCTGCACAAGTCTTGCCGTCCCCACGACTTGTGTGTCAATCCTCTGTCTGTCCAAGTTCCGCCACTGCTTCTGCATCCTCCACCTCATCTGGGTCCTCCACCTCCGCCCCAAGCCTGCCTGGTCAGGCCACCAGCGTTCTCACTGCGCAGAAGGAATCACGCACCCCTCATTACTATGCTGGCAGCAGAGCGCAACGGCATCAGGCGGTCTTTAGCTTGACATGTCTTGGTAATAAGAGTCACACAGCTGAGGAGTTGTGGTCAGCTTTGCGGTCCGAGTTTAATAAATGGTTGTCTCCACTCAAACTGCAGCCTGGTAAGGCCGTGTGCGACAATGCTGCAAACCTGGGTGCGGCACTTCGCCTGGGCAAGGTGACACACGTACCTTGTATGGCTCACGTGTTGAACCTTGTCGTGCAGCAATTTTTAACACACTATCCCGGCCTAGATGGCCTTCTGAACAGGGCACGAAAACTGTCAGCTCACTTCCGCCGTTCAAGCGCCGCAGCAGAGCGACTTGCATCGCTCCAGAAGTCTTTCGGCCTGCCGGTTCATCGCCTGAAATGCGATGTGGCGACACGCTGGAATTCAACTCTCCACATGTTACAGCGACTGTGGCAGCACCGCAGAGCCCTGGTGCAATACGTCATGACGTATAGCCTGGGCCAACGAGATGCAGAGGTGGGGCAGATCACCCTGATGGAGTGGTCTCAGATCAAGGACCTATGCACCCTTCTGCACAGTTTCGACATGGCGACGAATATGTTTAGCTCTGACAATGCCATTATCAGCATGACGATTCCAGTCATTTACATGCTGGAGCACACGCTAAACACTATTCGGAGTCAGGGGGTGGGACAACATGAAGGGGAGGAACTACAGGAGGATTCATATGCGCAAGGGACAACAACATCACGAAGGTCCAGACGTTCATCATCACCAACGCAGCAGGCATGGGACCATGGGGGACAGGGATCGACAAGGGCGCATAGTAGCAGGCGAAATGTTGAGCAAGGTGCAGGAGAACATGAAGAAATGGAGGACGAACTGTCCATGGACATGGAAGACTCAGCGGATGAGGGAGACCTTGGTCAAATTTCAGTTGAAAGAGGTTGGGGTCAGATGTCAGAGGAAGAAAGAACGGGTAGCACCTCTATGCCACAAACACAGCATGGACTTGGTCCGCATGGCTGCGCAAGACACATGAGTGCCTTTTTGTTGCACTACCTCCAACATGACAGTCGTATTGTCAAAATTAGAAGTGATGATGACTACTGGATTGCCACACTATTAGATCCCCGGTACAAGTCCAAATTTTGTGACATAATTCCAGCCATAGAAAGGGACGCACGTATGCAGGGATATCAGCAGAAGCTGTTACTAGATCTTAGCTCGGCTTTTCCACCAAACAACCGTGCAGGTGCAGGGAGTGAATCTCCCAGTTGTAACTTGACAAACATGGGACGGTCTCGTCATCTTCAACAGTCTACCCGTACCAGTAGGACCTTTTCTGGTGCCGGTAACAGCAATTTTATGGAATCTTTTCATAATTTTTTTAGACCCTCTTTTGCAAGGCCACCAGAGACAACAAGTCTGACACATACTCAACGGCTGGAGAGGATGATACAGGAGTATCTCCAAATGAACATCGATGCCATGACTGTGCAACTGGAGCCTTGCTCCTTTTGGGCTTCAAACATAGAAAAATGGCCAGAGCTCTCCAGTTACGCCTTGGAGATTTTGTCGTGTCCAGCTGCCAGCGTTGTCTCTGAACGTGTATTCAGTGCTGCTGGGTGTGTGCTGACAGATAAGCGCACGCGTCTGTCCAGTGACAATGTGGACAGACTGACGTTCATCAAAATGAACAAGTCATGGATCCAGAAGGAATTTACTACCCCTGTGTCATCCTGGGGAGAGTAAATGCTTGTGGATTTGGAATGTGCTTGATGCAAATCAAAACATCCTGTTTGCAACTAGGGCCCAAGTGCTGCCACTGATGTGGTGGGTGTCTGTGTGGCCCAATTTTTGGAAAAAAGGGAGACTCCGCTTGGAGTAACCCTTGCTTGCTGTGTTTTTAAAAGAAGCCAAGATGAACAGAGCTGGGATCAGGAAAGACTTTGCTACCTACCCCGGTGTCATCCTGGGGACGGATAAGAATAGCGTATTTTTGAATGTGCTTGATGCAAATCAAAACATCCTGTTTGCAACTAGGGCCCAAGTGCTGCCACTGAATGGGTGGGTGTGTGTGGGGCCCAATTTTTGGAAAAAAGGGGAGACTCCGCTTGGAGTAACCCTTGCTTACATTGTTTTTAAAAGAAGCCAAGATGAACAAGTCATGGGTCAGCAAAGACTTTGCTACCTACCCCAGTGTCATCCTGGGGACGGCTAAGAATAGCGTATTTTTGAATGTGCTTGATGCAAATCAAAACATCCTGTTTGCAACTAGGGCCCAAGTGCTGCCACTGATGGGGTGGGTGTCTGTGTGGCCCAATTTTTGGAAAAAAGGGAGACTCCGCTTGGAGTAACCCTTGCTTGCTGTGTTTTTAAAAGAAGCCAAGATGAACAGAGCTGGGATCAGGAAAGACTTTGCTACCTACCCCGGTGTCATCCTGGGGACGGCTAAGAATAGCGTATTTTTGAATGTGCTTGATGCAAATCAAAACATCCTGTTTGCAACTAGGGCCCAAGTGCTGCCACTGAATGGGTGGGTGTGTGTGGGGCCCAATTTTTGGAAAAAAGGGGAGACTCCGCTTGGAGTAACCCTTGCTTACATTGTTTTTAAAAGAAGCCAAGATGAACAAGTCATGGGTCAGCAAAGACTTTGCTACCTACCCCAGTGTCATCCTGGGGACGGCTAAGAATAGCGTATTTTTGAATGTGCTTGATGCAAATCAAAACATCCTGTTTGCAACTAGGGCCCAAGTGCTGCCACTGATGGGGTGGGTGTCTGTGTGGCCCAATTTTTGGAAAAAAGGGAGACTCCGCTTGGAGTAACCCTTGCTTGCTGTGTTTTTAAAAGAAGCCAAGATGAACAGAGCTGGGATCAGGAAAGACTTTGCTACCTACCCCGGTGTCATCCTGGGGACGGCTAAGAATAGCGTATTTTTGAATGTGCTTGATGCAAATCAAAACATCCTGTTTGCAACTAGGGCCCAAGTGCTGCCACTGAATGGGTGGGTGTGTGTGGGGCCCAATTTTTGGAAAAAAGGGGAGACTCCGCTTGGAGTAACCCTTGCTTACATTGTTTTTAAAAGAAGCCAAGATGAACAAGTCATGGGTCAGCAAAGACTTTGCTACCTACCCCAGTGTCATCCTGGGGACGGCTAAGAATAGCGTATTTTTGAATGTGCTTGATGCAAATCAAAACATCCTGTTTGCAACTAGGGCCCAAGTGCTGCCACTGATGGGGTGGGTGTCTGTGTGGCCCAATTTTTGGAAAAAAGGGAGACTCCGCTTGGAGTAACCCTTGCTTGCTGTGTTTTTAAAAGAAGCCAAGATGAACAGAGCTGGGATCAGGAAAGACTTTGCTACCTACCCCGGTGTCATCCTGGGGACGGCTAAGAATAGCGTATTTTTGAATGTGCTTGATGCAAATCAAAACATCCTGTTTGCAACTAGGGCCCAAGTGCTGCCACTGAATGGGTGGGTGTGTGTGGGGCCCAATTTTTGGAAAAAAGGGGAGACTCCGCTTGGAGTAACCCTTGCTTACATTGTTTTTAAAAGAAGCCAAGATGAACAAGTCATGGGTCAGCAAAGACTTTGCTACCTACCCCAGTGTCATCCTGGGGACGGCTAAGAATAGCGTATTTTTGAATGTGCTTGATGCAAATCAAAACATCCTGTTTGCAACTAGGGCCCAAGTGCTGCCACTGATGGGGTGGGTGTCTGTGTGGCCCAATTTTTGGAAAAAAGGGAGACTCCGCTTGGAGTAACCCTTGCTTGCTGTGTTTTTAAAAGAAGCCAAGATGAACAGAGCTGGGATCAGGAAAGACTTTGCTACCTACCCCGGTGTCATCCTGGGGACGGCTAAGAATAGCGTATTTTTGAATGTGCTTGATGCAAATCAAAACATCCTGTTTGCAACTAGGGCCCAAGTGCTGCCACTGAATGGGTGGGTGTGTGTGGGGCCCAATTTTTGGAAAAAAGGGGAGACTCCGCTTGGAGTAACCCTTGCTTACATTGTTTTTAAAAGAAGCCAAGATGAACAAGTCATGGGTCAGCAAAGACTTTGCTACCTACCCCAGTGTCATCCTGGGGACGGCTAAGAATAGCGTATTTTTGAATGTGCTTGATGCAAATCAAAACATCCTGTTTGCAACTAGGGCCCAAGTGCTGCCACTGATGGGGTGGGTGTCTGTGTGGCCCAATTTTTGGAAAAAAGGGAGACTCCGCTTGGAGTAACCCTTGCTTGCTGTGTTTTTAAAAGAAGCCAAGATGAACAGAGCTGGGATCAGGAAAGACTTTGCTACCTACCCCGGTGTCATCCTGGGGACGGCTAAGAATAGCGTATTTTTGAATGTGCTTGATGCAAATCAAAACATCCTGTTTGCAACTAGGGCCGAAGTGCTGCCACTGATGGGGTGGGTGTCTGTGTGGCCCAATTTTTGGAAAAAAGGGAGACTCCGCTTGGAGTAACCCTTGCTTGCTGTGTTTTTAAAAGAAGCCAAGATGAACAGAGCTGGGATCAGGAAAGACTTTGCTACCTACCCCGGTGTCATCCTGGGGACGGATAAGAATGGCGTATTTTTGAATGTGCTTGATGCAAATCTAGCTGTGAAGTGTACAACTGGGGCACAACTGCTGCCACTGAATGGGTGGGTGTGTGTGGGGCCCAATTTTTGGAAAAAAGGGGAGACTCCGCTTGGAGTAACCCTTGCTTACATTGTTTTTAAAAGAAGCCAAGATGAACAAGTCATGGGTCAGCAAAGACTTTGCTACCTACCCCAGTGTCATCCTGGGGACGGCTAAGAATAGCGTATTTTTGAATGTGCTTGATGCAAATCAAAACATCCTGTTTGCAACTAGGGCCCAAGTGCTGCCACTGATGGGGTGGGTGTCTGTGTGGCCCAATTTTTGGAAAAAAGGGAGACTCCGCTTGGAGTAACCCTTGCTTGCTGTGTTTTTAAAAGAAGCCAAGATGAACAGAGCTGGGATCAGGAAAGACTTTGCTACCTACCCCGGTGTCATCCTGGGGACGGATAAGAATAGCGTATTTTTGAATGTGCTTGATGCAAATCAAAACATCCTGTTTGCAACTAGGGCCCAAGTGCTGCCACTGAATGGGTGGGTGTGTGTGGGGCCCAATTTTTGGAAAAAAGGGGAGACTCCGCTTGGAGTAACCCTTGCTTACATTGTTTTTAAAAGAAGCCAAGATGAACAAGTCATGGGTCAGCAAAGACTTTGCTACCTACCCCAGTGTCATCCTGGGGACGGCTAAGAATAGCGTATTTTTGAATGTGCTTGATGCAAATCAAAACATCCTGTTTGCAACTAGGGCCCAAGTGCTGCCACTGATGGGGTGGGTGTCTGTGTGGCCCAATTTTTGGAAAAAAGGGAGACTCCGCTTGGAGTAACCCTTGCTTGCTGTGTTTTTAAAAGAAGCCAAGATGAACAGAGCTGGGATCAGGAAAGACTTTGCTACCTACCCCGGTGTCATCCTGGGGACGGCTAAGAATAGCGTATTTTTGAATGTGCTTGATGCAAATCAAAACATCCTGTTTGCAACTAGGGCCCAAGTGCTGCCACTGATGGGGTGGGTGTCTGTGTGGCCCAATTTTTGGAAAAAAGGGAGACTCCGCTTGGAGTAACCCTTGCTTGCTGTGTTTTTAAAAGAAGCCAAGATGAACAGAGCTGGGATCAGGAAAGACTTTGCTACCTACCCCGGTGTCATCCTGGGGACGGATAAGAATGGCGTATTTTTGAATGTGCTTGATGCAAATCTAGCTGTGAAGTGTACAACTGGGGCACAACTGCTGCCACTGAATGGGTGGGTGTGTGTGGGGCCCAATTTTTGGAAAAAAGGGGAGACTCCGCTTGGAGTAACCCTTGCTTACATTGTTTTTAAAAGAAGCCAAGATGAACAAGTCATGGGTCAGCAAAGACTTTGCTACCTACCCCAGTGTCATCCTGGGGACGGCTAAGAATAGCGTATTTTTGAATGTGCTTGATGCAAATCAAAACATCCTGTTTGCAACTAGGGCCCAAGTGCTGCCACTGATGGGGTGGGTGTCTGTGTGGCCCAATTTTTGGAAAAAAGGGAGACTCCGCTTGGAGTAACCCTTGCTTGCTGTGTTTTTAAAAGAAGCCAAGATGAACAGAGCTGGGATCAGGAAAGACTTTGCTACCTACCCCGGTGTCATCCTGGGGACGGATAAGAATGGCGTATTTTTGAATGTGCTTGATGCAAATCTAGCTGTGAAGTGTACAACTGGGGCACAACTGCTGCCACTGAAGGGGTGGGTGTGTGGGGCCCAATTTTTGGAAAAAAGGGAGACTCCGCTTGGAGTCACCTTGCGGTGTTTTACATGACTTTAGAAGGGCGTGCCATGCCTATATCTGTGTGTCCTCCTCTTTTTCCTTGTCCAGCTGTTTTGTTTTCGCATGAGTACATGTCCTTGTCACTTTCCCATGTGTTTGTGTTGTGTTGTGAGTTGTTTGTCACCTTTTGGACACCTTTGAGGGTGTTTTCTAGGTGTTTTACTGTGTTTGTGATTGCCTGCCATTGTTTCCTATGGGCTCGAGTTCGGTTCGTCGAACGTTCGACGAGCCGAACTCGAGCCAGACCCCCCGTTCGGCGAACCGCCTCGAGCCGAACCGGGACCGGTTCGCTCATCTCTAGTCTGAATACTTATGAACATGTGATATTTCAGTTTTTCTTGTTTAATAAATTTGCAAAAAATTCTACATTTCTGTTTTTATTTCTGTCAAGATGGGGGATGGGGTGCAGAGTGTACATTAATGAGAGAAAAATTAACTTTTTTGAATTTACTAAATGGCTGCAATGAAACAAAGTTAAAAATTTAAAGGGGTCTGAATACTTTCCGTATCCACTGTACCTGTTCTAAAAAGATCGGATGCTTGATTGCTGAAATATCTGTAATCAGTTACAGAAATGCACTGCATGACATATTTCCTGTGAGAGTCGACAGAGCGACGGCACTCATAGGAACACTGCATTTTCGGTGATCAGAGCGATGCTGCAAGTGATTGCAGTGTGCAGTGATAAAGCCCCCTAAAGGGACTAGTAAAATCAATAATAAAGTAAAAAGAAGAAAGTTAAAAAATATGAAAAAAATTAAAAAACCTACACACATAGACAGTGAGGTGTCAGTCACAGATGGGGGCATGCCAGACAACGTGGCATGAGGCACCTAGTCACAGGAATGATAATCACCACATGATTAAGCCTTTTGTTTAACTAAACAACAGCAAGGAGCCTGATAAGAGAAGCACAGTTGATTTTTGTTTTTTAACCCCTACAGCATGCTGTTCTGAGATTATATAGCAAAAACCTGCTGACAGATTCCCTTTAAGTTATAGAATTCAATTATATCGGGGTGCAGCGGTGCCCTTCTAATGTGACCACCTTGGTGCCTGGTCGTCACAGTTCTATGATGCCGGTCTCTATAGAATTACTTATTTTCAATGACCTTTAGCTTTTTCATCACCCATTCATTGATCTCAATATCTTGGTCGGGCTGCAGGTAATTTACTCAGTGTCAAATGTTTATGTTACCAAGTCCATAGTACTAAATCAAAGTCAAGTGTGGCAATTATGACGTGTCCTAGGAGGCTCACAAAGCCGTTACAAGCAGACTGTGCACTAGGAGATATTACCTTAAAATGTAACTGAAGTGCTGACCACCTACAAAAATGTCACCTTTGTCCCACTTTCCTCCAATATCTCTATGACAAATTAGCTGCCAAACTTCTTACTGTTGCTTAATGTGGTGCGAGCTCCATGAGGCACAGACATACCGGTAGACGCATTTTCTTCGATATCAAACATCACATGGCAGAAGCAACAATTACATAAACTATTGAAAGCTGCAAAGTGGAACATTTTTAGACTTTAACTCATTCACATAACTGCATGACGTGCAAATTATGAGAAATGTATGGTCCCATACTGCAGTATTATATATCCATCAATCACAGAGACATTCACATCCATTTTATTCTCTGTTCATGTCAAGGTATATAAGTGTCACGCTAGTGACTATGGGAAGTATGGTGTCCAACATGACACACAACACAAGAAAGGGTACATCGGGGACATTATAACAATGGTGGGCCCTAGCGCTAGTGAGGGGAAAGATAGTTACCTCCTTCGCTCACCAGCACTCACCTGCAGCTGTATTCTACACTCCTGACCACTCCCTATAAAGGTTCCGCACCTGTCGCCGAGCAGGATACCTGAGATCTTTTTCAGACCCTGTAATAGCCCTGGCAGGTGAGGGACGCTAGTCCCACTACTACACTAATAGAACACCAAGGGAAGGAAAGACAGACAGGAAAAAACAACAACTGACAGCTGCAGTCAGAACCAGGACAGCCTTCACAGCAACTTGTGATAAGAGTTTCACCAGCTCCTTCCACCTCCAGGCCAGGCATCTAAATGAATCAGAATAAGCGGCACCCTGAACTGGGAGAAGAGGGTACAGTGCCTTGCGAAAGTATTCGGCCCCCTTGAATTTTTCAACCTTTTCCCACATTTCAGGCTTCAAACATAAAGATAAAAATGTTAATGTTCTGGTGAAGAATCAACAACAAGTGGGACACAATTGTGAAGCTGAACGAAATTTATTGCTTATTTTAAACTTTTGTAAGAAAGAATAAACTGAAAATTGGGGCGTGCAATATTATTTGTACCCTTTACTGTCAGTGCAGTAAACTCACTCCAGAAGTTCATTGAGGATCTCTGAATGATCCAATATTGTCCTAAATGACTGATGATGATAAATATAATCCACCTATGTGTAATCAAGTCTCCGTATAAATGCACCTGCTCTGTGATAGTCTCAGTGTTCAGTTTAAAGCGCAGGTAGCATCATAAAGACCAAGGAACACAACAGGCAGGTCCGTGATACTGTTGTGGAGAAGTTTAAAGCCGGATTTGGTTACAAAAAGATTTCCAAAACTTTAAACATCCCAAGAAACACTGTGCAAGCGATTATATTGAAATGGAAGGAGTATCATACCACTGCAAATCTACCAAGGCTCGGCTGTCCCTCAAAAATGTAATCTCAAACAAGGAGAAGAGTGATCAGAGATGCAGCCAAGAGGCCCATGATCACTCTGGATGAACTGCAGAGATCTACAGCTGAGGTGGGAGAGTCTGTCCATAGGACAACAATCAGTCGTACACTGCACAAATCTAGCCTTTATGGAAGAGTAGCAAGAAGAAAGCCATTTATCAAAGATATCAATAAAAAGTGTCATTTAAAGTTTGCCACAAGCCACCTGGGAGACACACCAAACATGTGGAAGAAGGTACTCTGGTCAGATGAAACCAAAATCGAACTATTTGGGCACAATGCCAAATGACATGTTTGGCGTAAAAGCAACACAGTTCATCACCCTGAACACACCATCCCCACTGTCAAACATGGTGGTTGCAGCATCAAGGTTTGGGCCTGCTTTTCTTCAGCAGGGACTGGAAAGATGGTTAAAATTGATGGGAAGATGGATGGAGCCAAATACAGGACCATTCTTGAAGCAAAAAGTGGCGCTACAAAGTATTAACGTATAGGGGACGAATAATATTGCACGTCCCACTTTTCAGTTATTTATTTTTCAAAAAAGTTTAAAATAAGCAATAAATTTCGTTCAACTTCATAATTGTGTCCCACTTGTTGTTGATTCTTCACCATAACACTAAAATTTTTATTGTTATGGTTGAAGCCTGAAATGTGGTTCAAGGCTGAAAAATTCAAGGGAGCCGAATACTTTCGCAAGGCATTGTATATAAGCAATTCATATAATAAGTGATGCAGCAAAAAAAGAGAGTCAGCAATTCCACTTGCAAAAGCAAAACTTCAATATTCCATATCCATTAGAAAAGTTCCTCATGATGTCCAAGTTTCTTAACTCTGACACGTTTCTGGTATAATTTTTTTGCTCTAATGTTTTGACAGTCAGCAGCTGAGGCGGGGTCTACCACATATCAAGTATATTGAATCTTCCATGTGTGTGGTCAGTTCAGGATTTCGTTTGATTTTTTTACTATAGATAAGTGATACAGGTGTGATTGTTGGTGATCTGACCTTTGGGGCTTCCTTGATCACAAAAAGTGAATCGAGAGACTCCTGTGTATCCACCACTTCATTAAGAAAGTATGAGAATAATGGTCACACACGTCTACCATATATACAGTATATCATATCTTCCATGTGTGGTCAGGTCAGGATTTAATTAGATTTTTCTACTATGGATAAGTGATACAGGTGTGATTGTGGTGGTCTGACCTCTGGGGCCTCCTCAATCACAAGACCCAAGTCACATAACTCCTGTGTAACCCCCACTTCATTCACAAAGTTTGAGAACGATGGTCACACATGCAAATTCCTGCTCCCATAGACCCAAATAAGTGAATAGAGCAGTGATTGACGAGTGCTACCACTCCATTCACATTGGTCCCTGTGGTCGGACCCCCGCTGACCATACATTTATCACCTATCCTATAGATATCCTATCACTTGTTCTTTAAAGCGCACCAATCACCAGGGTTTTCCTATATAACCTAAAGCCAGTTCTATACTTTCACAATCATGCTGATTCTATACATAGCTATAGTTGTCAGGTAGGATGTATAGGTTTTGAAACACAAGCCAGTAAAGTTTGTAAAATGAGCAGCAGCTGCCGATCAGCTGATAGCTGGGGTGGGTTTTCATAGTGATTCCTGCCCCCTGCCTGTCCATCCTCCCCCTGTTATTTATTCTAATTCTATTATTATATTAAGTGACTAGAAGGACCTATGCTAATGTCATACTCATGTGACCAGAAGGAGCAGGGCCTCAGCCAACAGAAAAATAATGTTGCTTCCTGGTATCAGCTATGTTGGTGGAGGCCCCGCCCCTTATGGTCACATGGATATGAAATCAGCACAGCTCCTTCTAGCTATTTAGTAAAATGATTCTATAATAGACTTAGCATAAATAACAGGGGAGGATGACAGGCAGGGGGTGGGAATCACTATGAATACCCACCCCAGCTATCAGATGATCCCCAGCTGCTGCCACTCAAAAAGCTGCTCATTTTACAAACTTTACTTTATTGTGTTTCAAAACCTATACATCCGAGCTGACCACTGCAGGTATGTAGCGAATCAGCCTGATAGTGCCAGTATAGCACTGGCCTTAGGTTATATAGGAAAATCCTGGTAATTAGTGCGCTTTAATTCTTGTTGTCAATAAAATCACCTTTCCTCTAGTTGAGCTTGTAGAGCGTGAAATATTACCTGGTATAAAGTTATCAAGTGTTTGTGTATCCATCAGATATGTCCTTTTGCCCTTTTTTTAATAGTATAGTATGCTTAAGAAGGTGAAGGAGGTAGCTAACGTCTCCTACTGATTGGGTTTCCATAGAGAAGAATGTCGTTTACACCGAAACTAAACACGTAGCAGTTCTGTTGTTCACATTGAGAAATACAGCTTAAAATATTGTAAGATCCGTCACCATTTTTATTGTCTGAACACACTCTTTAACTCACGGGGGATCCCAATGCGCAAGCAAAGGGTTAAATGATCAATCTGGCTCTATTATATATTATTATGGGGATAGCTTTACCTAAGCCACACAGTAGAAAGCATTCGATCCCCCTTTCGTACCTACGTACGGACACGATCATTGCCACTAGGTGGAGATCACTTGCTGCACAAGTCGTCTCATATCGAAAAGAACACACAGCCAAGAAATATATAAAAGGTAAGATAACAAAATGTATCTTTTCATTTCATGCTTTTTATCCGCAGTAAAAATCAGCACAGCTTCGGAGGCAACGGCACAGATAATACCGGGAGTGTCCTATACATTTTTACACAGAGGAGAGATTGAGATTCTACCCATCGGAGGATCTTCAACCATTTGCATGGCTTTTGGGTTTTTTCTTTGTGCAATAAGAAAATATCAATGCTTTCTCTCTAATCTTTCTACAACCTTTAGGGAAAGATCTATCCGAACCTCCCAGACACTTAACGTCCTATGAAGACTGATAGAAGAGAGAGATTAAAAGAAAATTTCATAGAAAGAGTTCGATTTCACTTCCTTTATATGATTTTCTATATTAAAAATATCAGCAAGACACCTTTATAAAAAAATAAAATAAAAAATAAGCATACCTTATTGCCACTCTGTTACAGGGATGAGCGTCTTAAAGGAAAATATCAGAATTAGTGTATTAGGTAGGTTTTTTTTTGCAAGCCCCGTATTAGTAGACTCCTGGAGGTCCATCCCCCAAGACCGCTGCTGTTCATGAGACCATCCCCGCCGGCGCCTACACTCGCTGTATTCTCCAGGTGAAACAGCCTGTGAATGCGCTGGAGAGGGTGAGTATCTTGCCAATGATGGAGGGTTCTGGGACCGATGTCATGAAGGCTGGTCTACTGGATGAAAGGGGCTGCAATCTCTTTAGTTTATCCCTACTCCAACTCCTTTTTAAAGCACTCACCGGTTCCGTTCCATTGGACTTTTATATACCACATGTTGGTGACTGGATACTACACATATACATACCTTGAGGGTATTTAGGATCCTAGGGTCACACTACTGCACTGTTGTAAAATGTCCTAAACAAGCAACATTCTTATTGACGTGGAGAGAGCAGATCATTGGTCCTCAACCGGTAACTTTACAATTCTACGTAAGCCCCAACAATTGCCACCTGGGAGTTGTAGATGGAGAGCCACAGGTTGGAGACCACTGACGTAGAATATGGTCCACACAGGTACAAGGTCTAAGTCACACAAGTTTAGTAGCATAATAATAACAGAACTTTGGGGTAATTTGTTTAGTCGGTTTGTTTAGTCCCTCTCGTGCAATTTTACAAAAATTGTGTTCATTGCTTAGAATGTTCCATTTTATACTTTGCCAGTTCTTCACAGTTCTTCTTGGGAAAAAAATGCAATTCATACAACAAAATTGACAATTCATCCTACATTTATCGATTACTGTTGTTCCCAAATAATACACCAACAAGGATAATAATATCGAAATTTGAAGTCACTCAAGCACATTAGAGGAAAGTTGTTTTTTTTCAGAGGGACAAGCCAATTATCATATGTTTACGAGAGCTTCTTGACTCTACCTTGAAAGATGATGGGGAGGAAAAAGGGAATTGGGTTTATGCCACCAGAAGAGCTTGACAACAGCTTACTCCTTTCCCTCAAATGAAAACATACAAATACTCTGACGAACTAAGCATTAATGTGTGTGTGTGGAAGGATAGTGATAGATATGGTAAATGGCGGCTGCACACGGCAACTTAATGAGGACCAACCACCAGGATTTTCATATATAAACTAAAGCCAGTGTATCATACTGTGTTGGTGGACTGTGGGGGTATTATGCTGTGTTGAGGGCACTGTGGGATTATCATACTGTGTGTGAAGGGGTACTGTGAGATAATTCACTTTGGGGGGTGGCATTAAACTCTATGAGGGCCATAAAAGGGTTATTGAAGTGGCTGAGAACACTAAGGGGTTTCAATAAGGGCAAAAGTTTGTCTGAGGCCGGTGTCACACTTGCGAGTGCCTCGCATGTATCTCACGCGAGTCTCGCGTTGCATCACCCGGCACAGACTCACCCTCTCCTCACAGGAACGGGTCGGATGCATTCGTAAGCGACATGCTCCTGTGAGGAGAGGGTGAGTCCGTGCCGGGTGATGGAACGCGAGACTCGCGCGAGATACACGCGAGGCACTCGCAAGTGTGACACCGGCCTAATTGCCACAATACAAGTACCTTGCTCTGTCTTTAAAATGTGGGAGGTTTTTTTGAGGGGGGGACGACTCAATTAGGACTTTTGCTATGGGGCCCCATGATATCTATTTATGTCCAATTATATTGTTGAAAATCATATCCAAAGCCATCAAATATAAATTGTAATGTACTAAATATTGCCCATGTCGTGTTGACCAAAAAGGTTCAAAGAGATTCTCTACTCATATGAGCCGCATTACGAGCAAGAGAAGAACATAACGCCAGTAACGTACAACGCTAGAAATGAGTTTGTCTATATGCGATTGATCTTGGCATGTTTGTTGTGATTTATGTAGACGGAGATAAATGAGGTCATTTACCAAAGTACTCGCTTCTATCTGCTCTCGTGTCATCCAAGGAGTGAAGCTGAGATCAGTCGTTTAAATATAGTAAGTAATGTAAATTGTGAAAGACGTGTCTGCGGCTCAAACTAGAACTCTGCATTAACTTTCCCCGTCAAAAGGTGACATTTATTTTTCACAATTGTGGTATCTTATAACTTACAAGGGTTAGGAACATCTAACAAAAAAGAAATTCTTGATTGATCGGTCACTACTACAATGCATCTTAAATTACAAAAGAAAATAGGGTGGATGCCTAGGATTTGATTAAGACAACTGCTTTGCTCTAAAATAGCGCCACACCCGTTCACAGGTCTGTGTGGGCTTGCAGCTTTCCCCCATTCACTTCAATGGAGCTGACCGGCAATTCCAGAATTACCCGACAGACGGGTGTGGTCCTGTTTCTGGAAGAAGGTGGTCATGTTTTTCCTAATTCTGGACAACCCCTTTAAAGATAGTTAGACAAGTCAGGGAAGAGCACTATATAATCAACTATGTAGTGCGCATGCGCGGGCAGTTTTTCCTCATGCCTGCATATTACAATACTTTGATCTGCCGTCAACAGTGCAAAGAAAAGTAAGCATGCGCAGGAGCGTAATGGAGGCCTCTGTGTAGATGACGTGCGACGCGTCATCCACACGGAGCTGGGAAGAAAGGCCAAGACCAGCAATGCCCCTCGGACCAGACCGCCCCCCTTGTGAGTATAATAAGAGTTACTTTTTATATTTTACAGAGCGGCCTGGGCTCTTATATATTATTCTAGAATGATATATATAGGGGCTTACTGGTGGTGGCCGCAGCTTATATGGGACAAATCTGGTGACAGGTTCCATTTACTCCCTTGCCAACAAGGGCAGTAGCCATTTTTGTGGTTTCCTCTCCTTCCAAGAGCTATATATTTTTTTATTTTTCTGACCACAAAGACCTATGAGGGCTTATTTTTGCAGGATGAGTTGTAGCTTTGAATGACTCCATTCATTTTACCAAACAGTGTGTTGAAAAACAGGAAAATAAATCCAAATGTGGAAAAATTGAAAAAACCCCCCCACAATTCTGACATTGTTTTTGTTTTTACAGTCTACATTGTGAGGTAAAAATGACCGGGCAATACGATTCTATAAATTAGGCGTGTGTCTCGCATCGGCATCACCCGGCACGGCCTGATGCTCTCCCGACAGGAGTGTTTCAGCTGCATAGAAATACAGTGCCTTGCGAAAGGAGAAAAAAACACCAGCTCACCCACTTGGAGTTCCATAAGAATCTGACCGGTGCACGGACATCAGCAGGACCCACTGAAGTGTGAATATGAAGAAAGGAATTTCCAGCATCCAGGTTCCAGATTATTTTAAAAAACGAATTTCTTTATTCCAAAATAATTTAAAAGGTCATTCCATATGTATAAAAACAAGTGGCAATTATCAAACAGGTACACGTTTCGGAGGATCACCCAAAACGCATGGGTGATCCTCCGAAACGCGTACCTGTTTGATAATTGCCACTTGTTTTTATACATATGGAATGACCTTTTAAATTATTTTGGAATAAAGAAATTCATTTTTTAAAATAATCTTGGAACCTGGATGCTGGAAATTCCTTTCTTCAGTGCCTTGCGAAAGTATTTGGCCCCACTGAATTTTTCAACCTTTTCCCACATATCAGGCTTCAAACATAAACATAAAATATTAATGTTATGGTGAAGAATCAACAACAAGTGGGACACAATTGTGAAGGTGAACAAAATGTATTGCTTATTTTAAACTTATGTAAAAAAAGAATAAACTGAAAAGTGGGGCGTGCAATATTATTCAACCCCTTTACTTTCAGTGCAGCAAACTCACTTCAGAATTTCATTGGGGATCTCTAAATGATCCAATGTTGTCCTAAATGACTGATGATAAATATAATCCACCTGTGTGTAATCTAGTCTCCGTATAAATGCACCTGCTCTGTGATAGTCTCAGTGTTCTGTTTAAAGCACAGAGAGTATCATGAAGACCAAGGAACACAACAGGCAGGTCCGTGATACTGTTGTGGAGAAGTTTAAAGCTGGATTTGGTAACAAAAAGATTTCCACAACTTTAAACATCCCAACAAGAACTGTGCAAGCGATCATATTGAAATGGAAGGAGTATCATACCACTGCAAATCTACCAAGACCCGGCCATAACTTAAAAATTTCATCTCGAACAAGGAGAAGACTGATCAGAGATGCAGCCAAGAGGCCCATGATCACTCTGGATGAACTGCAGAGATCTACAGCTGAGGTGGGAGACTCTGTCCATAAGACAACAATCAGTCGTACACTGCACAAATCTGGCCTTTATGGAAGAGTGGCAAGGAGAAAGCCATTTCTCAAAGATATCTATAAAAAATGTTGTTTAAAGTGTGCCACAAGCAACACAGCTCATTACTCTGAACACACCATCCCCACTGTCAAACATGGTGGTGGCAGCATCATGGTTTGGGCCTGCTTTGCTTCAGCAGGGACAGGGAAGATGGTTAAAATTGATGGGAAGATGGATGGAGCCAAATACAGGACCATTCTTGAAGAAAACCTGTTGGAGTCTGCAAAAGACCTGAGACTGGGACGGAAATTTGTCTTTCAACAAGACAATGATCCAAAACATAAAGCAAAATCTACAATGGAATGGTTCACAAATAAACGTATCCAGGTGTTAAGCCCGCTTTACACGCTACAATATATCTTACGATGTGTCGGCAGGATCACGTCGTAAGTGACGCACATCTGGCATCGTAAGGTACATTGCAGTGTGTGACAGCTACGTGCGATTGCGATTGAATGGTAAAACGTTCATCGTATGCACGTCGTTCAATTCCTAAAAATTGAACGTCAGATTGTTCATCGTACCCGGGGCAGCGCACATCGCTGTGTGTGACACCCCGGGAACGATGAACAGATCTAACCAGCCAGCAATGCGGAAGGAAGAAGGTGGGCGGGATGTTTACGCTCATCTCCGCCCCTCCGCTTCTATTGGCCGGCTGCCACGTGACGTCGATGTGACGCCGAACGTCCCTCCCACTCCAGGAAGTGAACGTTCGCCGCCCACATCGAGGTCGTATGGACGGGTAAGTACATGTGACACGGGTTAATCGTTTGTGCGGCACATTCAACAAATTGAACGTGCCGCACATACGATCGCATATGATATCATATGCGAAATCGTAACATGTAAAGCAGGCTTTAGAATTGCCAAGTCAAAGTCCAGACCGAAATTTGTGGAAAGAGCTGAAAACTGCTGTTCACAAACGCTCTCCATCGAACCTCACTCAGCTCGAGCTATTTACAAAGGAAGAATGGGCAAGAATTTCAGTCTCTCGATGTGCAAAACTGATAGACACATACCCAAGCGACTTGCAGCTGTAATCGCAGCAAAAGGTGGCGCTACAAAGTATTAACTTAAAGGGGATGAATAATATTGCACGCCCCAATTTTCAGTTATTTATTTTTTATAAAAGTTTAAAATAAGCAATACATTTTGTTCAACTTCACAATTGTGTCCCACTTGTTGTTGATTCTTCACCATAACATTAAAATTTTTATCTTTATGTTTGAAGCCTGAAATGAGGGAAAAGGTTGAAAAATTTAAAGGGGCCAAATTCTTTTGCAAAGCACTGTACATGCAGCAGATCCGCAAATTCAAAGGGGCCAAATACTTTCGCAAGGCACTGTACATGCAGCAGATCCGCAAATTCAAAGGGGCCAAATACTTTCGCAAGGCACTGTATATGCAGCCGATCCGCTCCTGTCAGGAGAGTGTGCGGCCATGCCGGGCGCTACCGATGCGAGACTCACATGAGTCACTCGCAAGTGTGACTCCAGCCTTAGTGTGATTATCACGATACTAAATTTCTCTTAGTTTTTTTAATTATTTTAGTAATGGGAAAAAAAATCTGAAATTTGAAAAAATTATTTTTAGATTATATTCTCATTTTCCAAAACCCTTAGGCTCTGTGCGCACTAGACCGTTTTACCCGCGGAAATTTCTTGAGAAATGTCTGCAATCTTTGTGCAGACATTTCCCAGCAAATTCTATGAAAAAAAAAAATAGCTGTGCGCACTGTGCGGATTTTTCTCAAGAAATTTCCTTGAGAAGAATTTCTCGAGAAAATTTCTTGAGAAAATGAGCATGTCCATTATTTCCGCAGATACCCTTCGGCACTACAGCCTGCAAAATCCGCAGGGAACCACCCGCGGGAAAATCGTGGCAAAATCGCGGCTATTCCGCGGCAAATCCGCATGCGGATTTGGTGCAGATTTTTTCCGGAGGTCCGGATATCTTTCACTCCCAGAAGTTTCTCAAGAAATTTTCTTGAGAAACTTCACATTTCTAGTGCGCACAAAGCCTTAAAGTCTTAATTTTCCGGTTGAAGAAGCTGTGTGATGGCTTATTTTTTGTGGGGAGAATCAATGTTTTTATAGATACCATATTGGAATAGATATAAAATTTTGATCACTTTTTACAGCATTTTTTTGTGATGTTGCGGTGACCAAAAATAAAAACACAATTATTATATTTATTTAATTAAATTGTTTATCTACTGAGTTAATTACTTTTATATTTTTATATAACTTTTTTTATGGATACAGCAATGCTACAGAAGTGCCGTATATTTTTAAAAATATTTTCAATATCTTTAGTGGGTAAAAAGGGAGGGTTATTCAAACTTTCATGGGTTTTTTTGTCATATTTTTTTATTGGGAACCTGTCACATGGAAAACTGCTATTAATCTGCAGATGTGGGGTTAATCTGCAGGTTAATAATGTTTTAAAAATGCCTGGCGTCTGCATTTCGAACCCCACTGCCGAGAGAAAGTGAACTTTAATCCCCCAGCGTTTCAGTTACAAGGGAGGTGCAAATGCTGTCTGGTTAGGCTTATAATAGAAGTTGAACAATATAGTAAAAAGTAAAAAAGAAAAGGTTTAAAGGGAATCTGTCATGTGAAGAAACACTATTAACCTGCAGATATGGGGTTAATCTGCAGGTTAATAACGTTCTGAACCTGCTCAGCACCGGTACATTGAACCCCACAACCGGAAAGAAATCAACTTCCTCTCGGCAGCTTTCGAGTTTCAGTCATGGAAGCGGTGTCGGTGCGGGTTCAGTCACCACTCTGTGTATAGTGAGCAGAGGCTGTAACCATGCCCATGCAATGACTGACGGCTTCCTCTAAGGCCTCTTTCACTCATCCGTGGAAAACATACACATTTTTCCCGGACGTGTTGAAGGTGCGTATGCCCCTCCGTGTGCCGTGATTATTGCACATGTGTGTTCTCCGTGTGCTATCCGTGATAGCACAAAGAGATCAGGAACTTTTTACTACTCCCCTGTCCCCGGCACTGCTGTCCGTGGCGCTGATGTCTCCGGCACTGCTGATTCACAGTGCAGCGAGTATGCCATGAGCATAATGAGCATGCCCGGAAGCAAGTGACAGCAGCACCAAAGGCAGCAGAGCTGGCAACAGGTGAGCACGGTGGCTCAGTGGTTAGCACTACAGCCTTGTAGCGCTGGTGTCCTGGGTTCAAATCCCACCAAGGACACCATCTGCAAGGAGTTTGTATGTTCTCCCCGTGTTTGCGTGGATTTCATCCCACACTCCAAAGACATACAGATAGGGAATTTAGATTGTGAGCCAAAATGGGGACAGTGTTCCTGATGTATGTAAAGTGCTACGGAATATGTTAATGCTATATAAAAATAAAGATTTATTAATTTATTTAAAAATCATTTTATTTCAAAGACACGTGTTCTCTCCAGCACATGTCACACGGATCACATCACTGTGTGGTCCGTGTGACATAAGTGCTGCTGGAGAAAAACGGACTTGTCTCCATGCGGAACACACGGAAAGGCATGTGCTCCATACGGACACATGGTCCTTGTGAAAACACTGGTGTGTGTGCAGACCCATTGATTTTAATGGCTCTGCGTATGTCCATTATTCAGGTATGTATGAAAAGAGCGTCATACATACTGGAATCACTGATGTGAAAAGGGGGCCTAATGCAGAGTGGGTGTCAGTCAGTGCGGGGGGGGGGATTACAGCCGGTGCTCTCTATACACAGAGCAGTGACTGAACTTGTGCCGGCACCACTCCCGTGACTGAAACCCAAAAGCTGCCAAGAGGATTAGGGCTGCTTCTCATTTGCGAGTTTCTCGCAGTAGAGCAATGCGAGAAAAACTCGCATTGGAATCGGACATGTTAGTGAATGATTCAGCTCGCATTTGTGATTTTTTTCTCAGTCCAAATCGGACTGAGAAAAAAATCGCAGCATGCTGCTTTTTTGCGAGTTTCTACTGCGAGTCTCTCCAATGCAAGTCTATGGGAGCGTGTAAATAATCGGATGTCACGGGACGGCACTCACACCATCCTAGTGACATCCGATTTTCTAAATACATTTCTCGCATGTTTCCTAAAACACTGGAAACGAGTGATGTCTCCCAATGTCTGTCAATCACTATTCTCTGTCAGTTGGTCTCTCCCTCTCAGTCTCTATTCTCTCTCTGTCGGTCCGTCACTATCTCTGTCCCTCTCTACCAGTCTGTCGGTCATTTTCCCCTCCTCTCTCATACTCATAGATTCCCGGCGCGGCGCTGCACGGCATTCATACTGCTGCGGCGGCTTTTACTATTTTGAAAAAGCCGGCCGCTCATTAAACAATTTAGTATTCCCTACTTTCCCCGCCCACAGGCGCCTATGATTGGTTGCAGTGAGACACGCCCCCATGCCGAGTGTAATCCAGGATGGTCCAGCGTCACTTCCAGCTCTGCTGCATGAAGGTGACAGGAGCTGCAGAAGACACCACCGCTCCTGTCAGCTCCACGCAGCAACTGAGGTGAGTAGCGCGATCAGCTGAGCTGTCACTGAGGTTACCCGCTGTCACCGGCTTTTTTAAAATAGTAAAAGCCGCCGGAGCAGTGTGAATGCCGTGCAGCGCGGCGCCGGGGATCGGTGAGTATGAGAGAGGGCTGCTAACTTCAGTCACTCAGGGGATTAGCGGTCACCGGTGAGCCCTTCACAGGTGACCGCTAATCAGGACGCGGCACAGACAGAGCCGCAGCATGACAATGAAGTCGGGTGAAGTTCACCCGAGTTCATTCTGATCGTGCGGCTCTATCTGTGTCTGCTGTCATCTGCCATTCAGCTCTGCTACATCGCTGTCTGTGTCTGCTGTCAGCGGCCATGTAGCAAAGCTGAATGGCAGATGACATAGTAAAAAATACGCATTACACACGCTAGTAAAATCATTAATTTATTCAGAAAAAGCATCGCACTTGCGTTGCACTCGGACCTAACGTGAACTAAAATCAGCCGAGTTTTTTTCAGCCCAGTCGAACCGATTTTACTCGCATAGATGTGTTTCCAGCCTTAAAGGGGTTATCCGGCTTCTTTGACTTTTTTTTTTTATTACCCTATGGGGCTACATTGGGGCAGGTAACTGGATAGTGACCACTTACCTGTCCTGCTGTCAGCCCCTCTCCCCCGGCTCAGAGTGGTCATGTGACCGCTCCTGCCGCGATTTTGCTGCTTCCGGTCATTTCATGTCAACATGGGCAGGGCCATGTTGACATGCAAATGTGGAACAGCATGTCGCCTCCCTGCTGGGCTGTACAGTGCGATGAGCCCCGCCCCCTTCCCTGCACCCTCCCACACATTCCCCCACACCTCTTTTACTCTCCAGTAACCTCCCCCTGCACTGCTGTGGGGTCCGTGACCTGGGGGAGGGGCCTGGCGGCGACTGCCATGGTGTGAGCGCCAGCACCGGGCCCCCTGCTCAGGATCACACATTCAAATGTACCGGCATCACAGATCACAGATGCCGGTACATTTGAAAGTGCTGATGAGAAGGAGCACAGCTTCTCATCACTGCCCAGCTGTCTGTGCTCTCTTCAGCACAGCGGTGACGTCACTACTGTGCTGATATGGCCAGAGCACAGACAGCTGGCGAACGTGCAGGAGCGGCGGGGACCGAGGACGGGTGAGTATGCACTCCCTACATGTGTTCCCTATGGGGGGGGGGCGTGTGCAGAGCCATATGTGTGCGTGTGCAGAGCCATATGTGTGTGTGTGCAGTGCAGAGCCATATGTGTGCGTGTGCAGAGCCATATGTGTGCGTGTGCAGAGCCATATGTGTGCGTGTGCGGTACAGAGCCATATGTGTGCGTGTGCGGTGCAGAGCCATATGTGTGCGTGTGCGGTACAGAGCCATATGGGTGCGTGTGCAGAGCCATATGTGTGCGTGTGCAGAGCGATATGTGTGCGGTACAGAGTCATATGTGTGCGTGTGCGGTACAGAGCCATATGTGTGTGTGTGCGGTGCAGAGCCATATGTGTGCGTGTGCAGAGCCATATGTGTGCGTGTGCGGTGCAGAGCCATATGTGTGCGTGTGCGGTACAGAGCCATATGTGTGCGGTGCAAAGCCATATGTGTGCGTGTGCAGAGCCATATGTGTGTGGTGCAGAGCCATATGTGTGCATCTGCGGTGCAGAGCCCGATGTGGGGCTGTTATTTGCAATGCTGTAGTGATACCAGGTCAGGTGCTGGGGAAGAATACTGACAGGGAATGTGTGTGCAGGGGGCGGGCAGGGGGCGAGGCTGGACACTGGGGTGGGGCTGGACACTGGGGTGGGGATGGACACTGGGGTGGGGCTGGACACTGGGGTGAGGCTGGACACTGGGGTGGGGCTGGACACTGGGGTGGGGCTGAACACTGGGGTGAGGCTGGACACTGGGGTGGGGCTGGACACTGGGGTGGGGATGGACACTGGGGTGGGGCTGAACACTGGGGTGAGGCTGGACACTGGGGTGGGGCTGGACACTGGGGTGGGGATGGACACTGGGGTGGGGCTGGACACTGGGGTGAGGCTGGACACTGGGGTGGGGCTGGACACTGGGGTGGGTGGTGACAGCTCTGACTGAGGTTTTGCACAGGAAGTGGTCATGTTTGCTGGACCTGAATGTAAACAAGAAGCTGCAGAGAATAAAGGGATAATTCAAGAGGAACAAAAGTTAGAAAACAAAAAATAACAATGTAGTTGTGATTTATATGACAATACAGCACAGATAAACTCAAAAATTTTTGTTAAGCTAATGTCGGACAACTCCTTTAAAGTTCATTTCCTCCAGGTAGTGGGGTTCAGTGTGTCGGCAGCGGGCGGGTCCAGAATGCTATTAACCTGCAGATTAACCTCATTATCTGCAGGTTAATAGTGTTTCGTTTTGCTAAACCTTTTTTTTTTTTTTTTTTTTTACTTTTTACAATATTGGTTAGTCAGCTTCTATTATAAGCCTAACCAGACACCATTTGCAGACAGCTGTTTCAGGGTCATTGCTGGATGCAGTAACCTTCTCTGTAATGACAAAAACCCTGAAGGAGTTGTCTACAGATGGGCGTTTGGAGAGGAGAGGAGAGGTAACTTTGTTTTTTTTTTCTCCAAGGATCTTTACCCGTAAGGCCACATGCACACGTTGAGTATTTGGTGAGTTTTTCACCTCAGTATTTGTAAGCCAAGACTAGAAGTGGAACAATCAGAGGAAAAATATAATAGAAACACGGGCACCACTTCTTCATATTTTTTAGCTTACAAACTTTGAGGTATAAAACTCACCAAATACTCACTGTGTGCACAGGACCTTATTGTCTCAACCTAGAGTGCTGCCTTAAGGCCACATGTTGAGTGTTTGGAGAGTTTTTTACCTCAGTATTTGCAAGCCGAAACCAGGAGTGGGCAGTGGTGCTCCGCTGATTGTTCTACTCCTGGTTTTGACTTAGAGATGGTGAGGTAAGAAACTCACCAAATAATGAACATGTGAACTTGTCCTTAAAGGAGCACTCTGGGTTGAGTCAATAAAGCGGGCTTTACACGCTACGATTTTGCTACAGCGATCTCGTTGGGGTCACGAAATTTGTGACGCATATCCACCCGCTGTAGCGATCTCGTAGTGTGTGACTCCAAGGAGCGATTTTGGATCGTTGCAAAACGTCCAAAATCGCTCCTCGTTGACATGGGGGTCCGCTCCCAATTATCGATACTATCTCTTCGCCGTTGTTGTTCCTCGTTCCTGCGGCAGCACACATCACTATGTGTGACCCCTGTAGGAACGAGGAACAGCTCCTTACCTGCCGCCGGCCACAATGCGGAAGGAAGGAGATGGGCGGGATGTTCGTCCCGCTCATCTCCGCCCCTCCGCTTTCATTGGGTGGCCGCTTAGTGACGTCGCTGTGACGCAGAACGGACCGCCCCCTTAGAAAGGAGGCGGTACGCCGGTCACAGCGACGTCGCTATGCAGGTAAGTATGTGTGACAGCGATATGCCCGTTTCGCACAAACGATGGGGGCGGGTCGCATGCTAGCGATATCGGTACTGATATCGTAGCATGTAAAGCCACCCTTAGACCACACGCACACGTTGAGTATTTGGTGAATTTTTTTACCTCAGTGTCTGTAGCCAAAACCAGGAGTGGTACAATCAGAGGAAAAGTATAATAAAAACACGAGCAACACTTCTGTATTTATTACCTACTCCTGGTTTTAGCTAACAAATACTGAGGTAAAAAAACTCAGCAAATACTCAAAGTGTGTATGAGGCCTTAAAGTAGCACTCTGGGTTGAGCCAATAAGGCCATGTGAACATGTTGAGTATTCGGTGAGTATTTTACCTCAGTATTTGTAGCCAAAACCAGGAGTGGGTGAAAAATACAGCAGTGGTGCCCATGTTACTATTATTCTTCTCGGATTCTTCCACTCCTGGTTTTAACTACAAATACTGAGGTAAAAACTCACCAAATACTCAACATGTGCACGAGGCCCAAGTCTTTATAGACCACTTGGATCTCTTCAACATCAACGAGTAATCCAATCCAGTTCTAATATGTGGCAAAGGCCAAGTCTCCATAGACAACCTGGATCTCTTCAATGTCAACCAGTATCCCAATCCAGCTCTAATATGTGGAAAATGTCCAGGCCTTTTATTTTAGGATTTGACATTAGTGTCCAAGTTACTGTAGAAAAAAAAAAATATATTTTTTTGTATTAAAAATCGAGCTCTCCTCATGCCTTTAGAGGTCACCCTGACTGTTCATTCAATTGAATGGAGCGGCTGCTGTGTCCTATAGATTCGGCATTGTGTGTCTGAATGTCTGGTCAGAGCCAGAGATACAATGTCAGTGACATCCAGATCTTAAAGAAAGACGAAAATACATAGAAAAGAAATTGATTTATGGACAGTGCTAAAAATAAAAAAAATACAGGACAAGCTACGCTACTAAGGTTAGGAGGACCGAACTGCAAATCTCCTGCCACACAATGGATGACCCAGGGTTTCTGGAAAATGTCTTTATCCTAGTTAAACCCTTTACTTCTGGGTTTTTATGGTATCCTCAGTATCGGGGTGAATGGTTACCTGTTCCAGAATATTCTGAAGCCGCTCCACTTCACAGTCTATTACAAACTTATTTTCTTGTCTCCGATCCAAGTCTTCTAAAAGACGTCTGTAGCTGGCGTCATTGAAATTTTCCACACATATTGCACTAACTTGCCAACCATTCTGTCCAGCCTTTTCCATGATTGCCTGGAGTATGGAGTATCCTGCAAAACACAAAACAAAGCAGAACTTCAGAAACATTTCATTCCATCACCTACCAAATCGGTTTATGGCGCCAACTCACGTCAATGACAATTAGAAGCATGAAATTACCTCAAATATGAATAATGAGATATATTTATAAATATATGATCATTTTAGATAATTCAATCTTAGACAAAACTGTCTTAACATGTCCTAAATATAATAAAGTAGTTGTTGTTTGATAAATTTGGGGCATCTTTAAATTGTCAAGTATGAAGCCCCCCATACATTTTAGATGGCTATGAGGCAAACATCTCACCCGACTGTCCCATACACAGGAAGGCTCCCTCTGCCAAGCATTCCACAGTGTTCTCTATGAGAACTGCTGACACACATCTCTACCGGCGGATTATCGCCAGAGTGCAAAGGGATCTCCAGTCTGAAATTGGACATGATTTAATCTCCTCCCACAATCATCTGTTGGGGAACCCCATACACATTAGTCTGTCGTTCAAGCCCATTGATATTGGTGGGTTCACCCAAAGTATGCATGTGTATGGGGACTTATAGAGGATGGAGGACACTACTTGGACAACCTCAATTCATTCCCCTTGTTCGCTCGCGTAAAAAATGAATGACGCTATGTTCACACAGGGCTTTTTGGTGCACTTTTTTCCTCACTAAAACCTGATCTTGTGGCAGGAAATTGCCTTTGAGTCATCTGCATTTTTGGTGCATTTTTTAGTGGTGTTTTTGGTGCGGATTTGCGGCACTTTTTCTACAAAATGGATTATATCAATGAAAAAACGTTACAAAAACGCTGCAAAGAATTGACATGCTCATTCTTTGACATCTGCAACAAAAACGCAGGTATTTGGCAAAAGTTAGGAAAAAATCTGCAGGTGTTTGTGTGTTTGTGCATGAGATTTCAGAAATCTGGTACTGTAAAAAGCACCACTTTATTGGAATGGATTTGCATAAAATCAAGGCAAATCTGCAGCTAAAAACCCACCAAAAAAGCCCTGTGTGAACATAGCCTAAGCCATGGGTCCCCAATTCCAGTTCTCAAGGGCCGCCAACAATGCATGTTTTCCGGATTTCTTTAGTATTGTACATGTGATAATTTAATCACCTGCACAGTTGATGATTCCAACACCCATGTGTGTCGCCCTGGGCAAGCCAGGGGTCACAGGTCACAACACCACCACACCCCACACTCCAGGTAGGCACATCACAGCTAACCAAAAATCCTTGTTGCCTTCCTCCAGAGGCTGATGATTCACACCAGGGGGTGGGACAGGCGGTTGGCTCCGCCCACCAAGGAGATCACAGTTCTGGAGGCGGGAGAAACCAGGCAGATTAGCCCGGGGAGGGCAAGAGTAAACAACGGAGTTGAGTGAGGAGCAGATAAGAGAAGTGAAAGTGGAGGAAAGAAGAGTAGTAAAGGAGGAAAGCAAGAAGTGGTGACAGAGCAGAGAGTGTGCAAAGCCTGAAGGGTCCAGCTTTGTGTAGGGCCAGAACAGCAAGGTCAGCGACGGCGGTGACTGTCTGGAGGGGGACCGTTTGGAAGTTCCTGGAAGGACCCCGTTGGCTGTGTGCCCGGTGGTCTGGAGCAGTGTTCCGAAGGACAGTCAGCACCAGGGCAGGGGCCTCTCGGACCCCGGCAAGGCTAGGAGTCGCCAAATTTGCCGAATCCGTCAGTGAAGGGGACGTAGATCCCCCAGCAACCAAGTCCCGATTGAAGGCAACAGCCCAACCTGAAGCAGAGAGACACCGCCACCGCCAAGGCACCAGTTTCTCAGGGCCAGCGCCTGCGGGCAAAGTGTAGAGCTCCTCCGGCCCAGATTGCAGTCGGGGAGCGGGTAACCGGAGGGAATCCACCGCTACCATCAGTCAAACATAGGTGCAAGGAAGAGGGACATCACCGTCACCTACCGGGAGTGCAGGTGCAGCCGTCTGTGGGACCGTCCTACCAGCCGTTTGGTTTACCGTACAAACTGTGTCCGTGTCTCAGGCTGAGTGAGTACCATAGTGCCGCAAGGCACAGCGCTGCCCCCGCGTCCCTGCACCCACCAGGCCCCGCACCTCACCACCCATCACCGGGCCCCGGGATCACCAACCCCTACCCACGGAGGGGCAACACAACACCTGGCTGCTCCCCATCACCATCCCCGGGATCCCCATCCAGAGCAGCGGTGGTGCAATCACCACAACCGTGGGTGGCGTCACGAACTATAACAATCCCCACACCCAACCACAAATCCCCTTTCACTCACGGACGAGGAGTGTCGCTCGAGAAACCCTGGGATCCGGCCCACGGCTCGAGCCACCACTGAGCAGCTGCCGGACCCGAGCAGAAGGGGTGAGCGCGGTGTGCCGACACCCTCCTCCCCGCCCGCGACAACTTGGCGTCACGAACAGGATCTTACCGCTCTGCCGTCTGGTAGAGGTGCGCCTTGTTACCGCCGGAGGTATCCGGCAGAAAAATTGCAGAAGCCGCCATCTTTGGCGCGAAAAGTTCCCGCTCGAGCGTCTTCTCGAGCAGTAGAGGCGCGAAGGCCAAGACCCCGCCCAAAGAGAGGAGGGGCCGGAAAGAGCTAAGGGGGACGCGATGGCGGCCGGCCGCATGTAGCTGCGGCTATAAAAGCAGGGACGCCAGGACTCTGCAAAGATACCGTTCCTGGAAGCAAAAAGAGAAGCCATCATGTGGATGCCGTCCCGCGACACCGTAGCCCCCACGCCTGGAACCGCGGCGTGGGTGGAAATCCGAACCGCGCAGCTCTACCAAAGGCTGCAGGTCAGGATGCAGCTCCTCATGGAGGAGTGGGAGGCCGACATGGCGGACGTTGTAGCCACCGTGCGGAGACGCGAGGAGGAGGCGGAGAAAGGGAGGGTGAGTGACCCACGTCCCGATGCCCTTGAAGGGCCGGTCATCGCGGCTGTGGGGCCCGGTCCAAGCCCTCTCCCCCCGTTGCCTCCCTCGCCACCCGTCCCGGAGGCCGTGACCCCGCCACTAGGCCTGCTACCACCGCAACCGGTAGCAGTACCCAGCGTCCCCGCCCAAGCGGGCCGACCTGTAACCGGAGCCCGCGGCACACCGGAGGTGTTACCGTGGAAGACGCCGAAAGTAGAACCGGAGGCATCCCTTGAAAGACTCCCCGAGCCGGAGCCGATGACCCGTTCCGAGCCGAAGGCCCGGCAGCGGAAAGCCCCTATGCCCATCCCCCACACCTCGGCTGAGGTAGCGCCGGGTTGTTGCTGCAAGGCAGCGCCCAAGGCCAAGACACCGCGGGACATGCCACCCGTAGTCCTGATAGTGGGTAACGTCAAGGATGTCCCGCGGGGCCCGACCCGTGCGCCGGCGCTGGCAGCAGCGCCGTACTGGGATAGGGAGCCGGCACCGCTGGGCCTGGAGATCGCCGAGAGGGAGCGGAAGAAGGCCGAACTGGTGGCCAGAGCAATCCGGGAGAAGGAGCACCTCCGGCAGGCAACCTCCCGTGCCCGAGGACCGTTGTACGTGGGGCAGGTGAGGCGGTTTGATGTCCGCCGGGGCTACGGATTCATATACGAACCGGGCCTGGAGGCCGAAGTTTTTGTAGCCCGGCGGGATGTGAATGCCCACCTGCCCGAGGAGCATCCTGGCCGTAATCTGATGCCGGGTGATATCGTCCAGTACACTCGGTTCTTTGGGGAGCGAGGGTGGTTTGCGCTGGACGCTAGATTGAAGGGCAGCCCAGAGGCCCCAGCAAGCGCCGCGCCCCCTCCCTTGGAAGGAGCACTGGAGCCTGGAAGTCAGTAGTAGGGCAGCGGATGCCCGCAGCACCGTCCCCGTGGGGACCACCTGTTTGTTGTTGAAAGTTTAAAAGTTTGAAAATGATAAGGAAAATGAAAATTAACCGAAGTTAACCTGATTTGCTTGTGATTTGGAACCGGCCGGAGCCGGCACCGTTGTCCCCGTGGGGACCGTTTAAAAATGCATGGGAACTATCCATGGACAAGCCCGTGAACTTGCAGGGCAACCACAGACGTTAGTGGCTTGTAAATATGTTGGTTACCGTTACCGTTTTCCGCAATGCCGCCTCCGGAGAGGCAGGTTGGAGGGAGGGCCCTGAGCAGAGCAGGCCAGGGCCCAGCCGCCAAAGGAACCGGTGGCTACCCTCTGGAGGGAAGGACAGATCCCGCTCGGGTAACTTGTGCTGGACTGTGGGTCAAGGGGTGCTGCCTGGGTTTTAGGGGCAGCATCAGGGCCAGGTTACTTGGGTGGGAGAGAGCGGAAACCGTAACCGTAAACCGTTGCAACGTTAAAAGTAAATGTGCCTCCCGTCTTGGGAAGAAGTTATAAAAAATGTTATTCATGTTTGCTTAACCTTGTTACCCCTTTTTCAGAAAATAAAACCGGTGTAGGACGGCAGCCCGCGGACGGTCTGCATTTTGCTAAGGGGGAATGTGTCGCCCTGGGCAAGCCAGGGGTCACAGGTCACAACACCACCACACCCCACACTCCAGGTAGGCACATCACAGCTAACCAGAAATCCTTGTTGCCTTCCTCCAGAGGCTGATGATTCACACCAGGGGGTGGGCCAGGCGGTTGGCTCCGCCCACCAAGGAGATCACAGTTCTGGAGGCGGGAGAAACCAGGCAGATTAGCCCGGGGAGGGCAAGAGTAAACAACGGAGTTGAGTGAGGAGCAGATAAGAGAAGTGAAAGTGGAGGAAAGAAGAGTAGTAAAGGAGGAAAGCAAGAAGTGGTGACAGAGCAGAGAGTGTGCAAAGCCTGAAGGGTCCAGCTTTGTGTAGGGCCAGAACAGCAAGGTCAGCGACGGCGGTGACTGTCTGGAGGGGGACCGTTTGGAAGTTCCTGGAAGGACCCCGTTGGCTGTGTGCCCGGTGGTCTGGAGCAGTGTTCCGAAGGACAGTCAGCACCAGGGCAGGGGCCTCTCGGACCCCGGCAAGGCTAGGAGTCGCCAAATTTGCCGAATCCGTCAGTGAAGGGGACGTAGATCCCCCAGCAACCAAGTCCCGATTGAAGGCAACAGCCCAACCTGAAGCAGAGAGACACCGCCACCGCCAAGGCACTAGTTTCTCAGGGCCAGCGCCTGCGGGCAAAGTGTAGAGCTCCTCCGGCCCAGATTGCAGTCGGGGAGCGGGTAACCGGAGGGAATCCACCGCTACCATCAGTCAAACATAGGTGCAAGGAAGAGGGACATCACCGTCACCTACCGGGAGTGCAGGTGCAGCCGTCTGTGGGACCGTCCTACCAGCCGTTTGGTTTACCGTACAAACTGTGTCCGTGTCTCAGGCTGAGTGAGTACCATAGTGCCGCAAGGCACAGCGCTGCCCCCGCGTCCCTGCGCCCACCAGGCCCCGCACCTCACCAACCATCACTGGGCCCCGGGATCATCAACCCCTACCCACGGAGGGGCCACACAACACCTGGCTCCTCCCCATCACCATCCCCGGGATCCCCATCCAGAGCAGCGGTGGTGCAATCACCACAACCGTGGGTGGCGTCACGAACTATAACAATCCCCACACCCAACAAACCCCCTTTCACTCACGGGCGAGGAGTGTCGCTCGAGAAACCCCGGGATCCGGCCCACGGCTCGAGCCACCACTGAGCAGCTGCCGGACCCGAGCAGAAGGGGTGAGCGCGGTGTGCTGACACCCTCCTCCCCGCCCGCGACACATGCAATGCTAAGGAAATCCTGAAAACATGCACTGTTGGCGGCCCTCGAGGACTGGAGTTGGGGAACCCTGGCTTAAGCCTATACTAACCTCCAGTATGGCCACGGAACCAGTGATATCTGAAGTTGCGTTCCCAGGGCCCATGTCACATTATTGTTATGACATGCGGGCCGCAACCAATCAGCGCCTGGCATCTGTCGCCTCGTTTTCAGACATATGAGCAGGATGTGAGGGCTGCACTGACATCATGCTCAAATGTGCAACATTGGAGTGAAGGCTGATGGGTTGCCAGAAAGGATTCTGAGGACCCGCCATCAGTACATAGCAAGTACACTAAAGGCTTTTTTTTCAACCTTATTATCAATAAGTAATAATGATGTATTTAAGTATCAGATGAGGTTGTTAGGGCCTAAGTGTTAAGTACCTGAACATACTGTTTGTCAGTACTGCCAAACCCAGAACCCACCTACTTAGAGTACATTCAAATACCCCTGGGGTCTATTATAATCATTAGATTCTGATAACCTATCCTAAAAGGGAATCTGTCAGCAGGTTTTTACTATGTCATCTGAAGAGAGCATGATGCAGGGGTTAAAGCACAGATTGCAGAGATGTGTCTCTTATCAAACTACCTGCTGCTACTTGCAATGATTGTTTTAACACCAGGAAATTATCATCGCTGGACAACATTGCTTTGTGTCTGGCAGTCCGACAGGCTCCCTGCTGTGATTAGCACCTCACTGCCTATAGACATTGTATATAAAGAGCCCGGTGTGGGCGAGTACAACTTTCTGAGCTCTGCTGCATGCTACATCTCAACACTCAGTAATCAAAGTGATACATTGTTAGATTCAGAGTCTCTTTGCTTACATCATTCTGCTCTCAGATGAGGTAGCGAGCAGAAAAGATTCCCTTTAAGAAAAGTGATCAAAATCTGCTCACTAGAGGTCTTACACTCAGCAACAACACCGATCAGCTGTTTGCAGAAGGATGCAAATGTGCAAAGTTGGAACAGCTGAGCTCCATACACTGTTTGCAGGTTTGGCAGTTCAACCCCTATTCACTTTAATGGGAGCTGAGCTGCAATATTTGGGAACAGCTCCTACATGGTGTGCGGAGCGTTGCTGTTCCAGCTTTCTACACTTGTTTTTCCAGCTTTCTGCACTTGTTTTTCCAGCTTTCTAGACTTGTTTTTCCAGCTTTCTACACTTGTTTTTCCAGCTTTCTACACATGTTCTTCCAACTTTCTACACATGTTTTTCTAGCTTTCTACACATGCTCTTCCAGCTTTCTACACTTGTTTTTCTATGTTTCTACACTTGTTTTTCTAGCTTTCTACACTTGTTTTTCTAGCTTTCTACACTTGTTTTTCCAGCTTTCTACACTTGTTTTTCCAGCTTTCTACACTTGTTTTTCTATCTTTCTACACTTGTTTTTCTAGCTTTCTACACTTGTTTTTCTAGCTTTCTACACTTGTTTTTCCAGCTTTCTACACTTGTTTTTCTAGCTTTCTACACTTGTTTTTCTATCTTTCTACACTTGTTTTTCTAGCTTTCTACACTTGTTTTTCCAGCTTTCTACACTTGTTTTTCCAGCTTTCTACACTTGTTTTTCTAGCTTTATAAACTTGTTTTTCCAGCTTTCTACACTTTTATGTCAGGATGACCCTTTGAGCTGGAATTAGCTGATCAATGGGGTGCCGGGTGTTGGACCAGTCTAATATTGATTACCATAAGTAGCAGAAAGTCGCTTTAAAAGCACAGCATCAGCTCAGTGCAAGTTCCTCTTCGGAATATCATGCACCTCTTGGGTACCCGCATACTCCACATATGTTTACTCCTAAAGAACCATCAGAAATGCTCTGCTGCCTTCTTCTCGCAGGCTGAGCTGACTGAATTAATAAGCAGAGCCACCAATCAGCAGAACTGCCAACATGGCCAAATCTACAGTGTAATAATGCTCCGCGCCTGCTTTTCCCTAATGACTTTCCAATTGCGTTAACCTGAGCCAAATTAATTAATGCGTGTTAAAGAAATGCTATTAAAATAATTAATTCAAGCCAACTTATTGCAGCTGTATTAACAAGGGAGAATCCCGAGCCCAGTATTAACTCACAGAAAGAATAGCATTACCTGGGATAATTCAGGTAGGATGAAAAGAAAGAAAAAAAATCCTTACCTAAAACGATCAGTCATTTTTGGGAGAGTATTATCAGAAATTACCGAATGTTTAAAACAGGTTTTTATGTAAAATGTTTATTTTTTTATATTCCATATCACCATCTATATAAAAAAAAATAACTCTTGCAATAATCTCACTAGCCAATAGGCCTAAAGGCTGCTTTACATGCAGCGACATCGCTAGATGTCGCTCGTGAAAGTACCCGCCCCCGTCGTTTGTGCGTCACGAGCAAATCGCTGCCCGGCGTACAAAATTGCTAGTACCCGTCACACATACTTAGCTTCCTAGCGACGTCACTGTGGCCGGCGAACAGCTTCTTTTCTAAAGGGGCGGTTCGTGCGGCGTCACAGCGACATCACACGGCAGGCGTCCAATAGAAACGGAATGGAGAGCAGCCGCATGAAAGTCACGCCCACCTCGTTGCCGGAGGATGCAGGTATGGTGTTGTTCATCATTCCTGGGGTGTCACACGTAGCGATGTGTGCTGCCTCAGGAATGACGAACAACCTGCGTCCACAACGAGCAACGACATTTAGGAAATGGACGACGTGTCAACAATCAACGATTTGGTGAGTATTTTGCATCGTTAGCGGTCACTCGTACATGTCACGTGCAACGACGTCGCTAACAAGCCGGATGTGCGTCACGAATTCCGTGACCCCCAACGACATCTCGATAGCGATGTCGTTGCATGTAAAGCCCCCTTTAGATGAGAATCATATGTCATGTTCCATTTGAGATGACTTTTCCATAGACTCAGTATCATCACAGCGCATTATGGTATCCACTATTTACAATAAACCATTAACGCTTCCCTCCTCCACCTTCCATCACAACGACCTTTACCTTATCAGAGCATGCCTACAAAATATGTCTATAGAATTCATTGAGTCACTGCTAGTATTGCCTATCTCAGAAAGAATGAGTCTAGTATTTAAAGGGCTTATCAGGACTATTTTATTTATATTTTGTTTTACACTGGGTATAAAAACTAACTACCGACCTGTTCTACCCAGCTAAAGGTGATTTTCGTCAACAGAGCAGCTCTTCCTCTTCCGCTCTGCGGAGTGGGCATGACAGCCAAGTTCCTGCAGACTGACAGCTCCCCGCAGGTAGGCAGCAGGGAGTCAGCTGTCAGTCAGCATGACATTAGCAATCACTTTCATCATACTTGGTACTCGAATCAAGTCTTTTTCTAGTGTTTGACCTTCTTGTTTCAAGTACCAGGCTCCCAAGCATGGTAGTGCTCGTTCATCACTAATCCCAACCTTTATTAGCAATAAAAAATACAATCAATATTTGGTGCTAGAGCTACTGCCCTCTTCATCTCTGGACCGGAAGTGTTGGGACTTCTGATCATGCGCACTGAGCCTAAATCCGGCATCTGAGGCGGTGACAAAGGACACAGGTATGCGCGTCACCGCTGATGACGCTGGACAATGGTCATTCAATAGCATGTTGGCACACCTCTGTGACCATGCTAACATGCTAAGAGGGTGGAATGAGAGCAGGAACTAACGCCCCTGTGATTAGTCCCTGCGCTCATTAGCATATCATATAGGATCTTTAGAAATACTTTTTCTAAGAATCTCTTTATCTATGCTAGTGTATACAGGGACGGTTAGGCAGGGATTAGGAATAGGCACCCAGAACTGCTCGTGGTTCTGGGTGCATATTGGACCTGACAGGTTGCCTTTAAAGGGTCAATAATTACTTTCCAGATTTCAATAGTTGGCGCTAGGTTTTTAGCCCTCTTCCTCTCTGAAGAGGCTATTTGCACAATAAAAAAATAGAAATTTTGCAATTTTCAAACTGGCCACAGACTTTTTGGATTTTTGCTTCAAGGTGTTTAAGATAATTCACTCGCACACTAGATGCAATAGACTGATTGGGATCCTCTCTTTTGTATTGAAGCCTTTAATGAGCATGTGCAAAGATTATTGTGAAAGGTTGGGGAGCAGGGGCAGCTGTGCTTTTATTTGTGACTGGTGGATCCTGTGTAATCAGCTACATATAGAATTGTGTTATGATTCAGGGACTGAGGAGGATAAAAAATTGCGGAATCCCAAATGGTAACAGAGTGGCTGGAACCTTAACGGATAGCAGACCTAATCCTGACACACAACTAGAAGTAGCCGTGGGACGAGCCTAGGATGACCTAGTCATCTCGACACAGCCGGAGAACTAAACATTTTCACAGATAAAGATATAAGAAAGCTAATCTGCCTCGGAGCAGTCCCCAAAGATAGATAGATGGCCCCCCACATGTAAAGACTACGGTGATATAAGAAAAAACACAATACATGGAGGAGCACTGTCTTCAACCGTAAAAACCCTAATATAAACCAGCACTTCTGATATGAAAAAATCCTGAGGTCACACAACCTCTCCCCCACTGAATCAGCACTCTGATGTTACTGGGATCCAAAAACACTAATATAGATGAGGGACTGAATTAATACCAAGCATGACAAACACAATACCTTGCAGAATCATGGAACTAAGTATACAGACACTCCCAGCAGGGAATGATCCTATTCCACCAAGAACTCCACACAGACAAAATAGGAATCAAGCATTAGTATCAAAGCACAAAAAACAACCAGAAAGTGGAAAACAAACAGCAGAGGCCCAAAGACCACTTATCTGAGAGGAGTTCTAGTAGTAAGCAGAGCTGGTTACAGAATGTCTTTAACACACAGGAGACCATTGAGCACCGGCAAGTAACAAGAGAAAACTACTCAGTTATATAGTCCCAACCTGACCCTGACTGCCAGTCCTCTACAGGTGTGTGGCTTTCATTTCACAAATCAACTGCACTGCCAGCACTGACCACAAGAGGGAGCCCCAAACTGGAAAATGTATTCACAACAGAATTGCTACGTGTCACTGTATTCCTGCCTCTGATGATAAGGAAACAGCTGAAAACTCTTAACGGAAAATCAGGAAGTATGAGCCTAAAATGTAACTGGTGGCCAGTGTAAAAATTGTAAGATTACTCATTTTGTATTTTAATAAAGACTATGATTATATATATATATATATATATATATATATATATATATATATATATATATATATATATATATATGAACCTGGTATATAGAGAGGCATTGTCTTATACCGACTGCAGCATCCGTCTGAAATTCTAGCCAGTCCCTATACATTTTCCTCACCTGTTGCCGAGCAGGAAGCTGAAACCCAGAGTGACCCTACAATAGTCATGGCTAAAGAATGGGTAGGTAAGGATCACTAGTCCCACTGCTGCACTGAAACAACACAATAGGGAAGGAAGACAGACAGGGGGAAAACAACAATGAACTGCTGCATTCAGACCCAAGACTGCAGCCACCAAAGCAACTTCAAGAGAGGGCTCCACCACCTCCTTTCACCTCCTGGACAAGCGTCCAAATGAATGAGAATAACTGGCACCCTCTGCTGGTAGCAGAGGGTATATAAAGGGACTGGGAGAGGTCCAAACTGGAAACACCTGATGAGACTGCTTGCTGAAAGGGAATACTGACATTAACCCTTTCTTCTCCAAAAGAAGGGGAATACAATTGAGTAGCAGAGCCATCACAAGGAAAAGTGAGACTCAGAACCAGAACCTGTCACCAAATTCTAATAGCAGAGAGACGACCGTGACAAAATAATTGCACACTGGCTACTGGAGCTACTACTCTAGACTCTTACTTACCATTGTTTCAGGAAATCAGTATGCAATATTAGCAGCAAAATACTGACTCGGGCACTATCTTTTATATTTAAGTATTTAATAAGTGTGTGCCAAACAAACAGTGCTTGCACAGATTTAAGTCTTCAGGGTTTCTGGCTACTCCTGGACAAAGCACTGCTGTAGGGGTTTTGCTAAGGGGGCTCGACTCGCTGTGTCTGGTCTATGAATTATAGGCAATGTAATGGGGAAGAGATTCTGCTGCAGTCAGTTGCCGTACAACCAGACTGTCACGGTCGTCTCTCTGTATTTTGAGACTAGCGACAGGATCAGGACTAGAGCCTCTCATTGTCATCTGAGTCTACATATTAAATGTGTTTTCTTTCTTTGGGTGTGGCAAGGGTTAATTTCAGTTTTCCTTGCCAGCGGCTTCTGACTTGTGGTCAAATGTTTCCAGTATGGGACCACTTCCAGTCCCTTTATATACCCTCTGCTTGTTGCAGAGGGTGCCGGTTATTCTCTTTGCGATTTGGACTCTGATCTGGAGGTGGAAGGAGCTGCTGGAGTCCTTGCTGTTGGTAGCAATCTAGGCTGCAGTACTGGTGCCTGACTGCAGCCTAGTTGTTGGAGTCAATAATAACAACCCAACCAAAATATTGGTTAGGTTCAAAATGAAAACGTATACATATCGTTTAATAGTTGTTGGAGTCAGTCTCTTGTTGTTTTCCCCCTGTCTGTCTTAACTTCCCTTGGTGTGTTGTTTTAGTGCAGCGGTGGGACTAGTGATTATTACTATCCCACTTATTAGCAAGGACTTACTGCAGGGTCTCTCAGGGCTTCAGGTTCCTGCTTCTTGACTGGGAAGAACCTGTATAGGAACTGGATAGGAATGATGAGTACAACAGCAGGTAAGTGGAGGAGGTGTCCACCTTCCGTCACACTAGCGTTAGGGCTCACCATTGTTAATGTGTCCCCGGTGTACCCCTTGTTTGTCTTGGTAAAACCCTTGTCTATTGTGTATTTTTCCTCACGCCGGACCTTCCCTAAGTCCGTGCCGTCACACAAACATTAGATTGTTAGGACACATCTTGAATAAAATAATAATAATCCTACTCTGGTCATATAGGGAAGAACTGAGTACACGAGAGTCCCATTATGGTGACTGGTGGTGTGACTGTTCATAGAGTTATCAAAAATGTATTTTTAAAGAAAAAAAATCCCTTTTAAAAGAGTTAACAATAGTATGGCTTGCCAATTGAATGATAGACTGCGGCCTTAATTTTGGTATAAATTGGAAGATTGTCCTGGCATATAAAAGGCATGTGCAAAACAATAGTGTGAACATAGTCCAGTATAGATTACATAACTTTGTTTTATAAATGTGAATATTTTGGGGGTATTTGTAATTTGGGAACTATAGTGTATCCAATTTACAGATTAAAGAATGCCATGAGCAGCAGTCTGCATTCTGCTGGAAAGTGCAGGAACACACATTTTTGCATTAGAACATGAATTATTATAGGAGTGAAATAATAGTTATGCAATTTCTCGAAATAATAGAAGAGAAGCCTGTACCTGTCCATATGTGTTTCCATGGACTACCACGGTGTGAAGTTCATCCACTTAATTGGATAATGAAGCACTCGATAAGGCCTGAAAGACATTATCAAACGCTTGCTGGAGTCTAATAATTGGCTTTCTATACATATCTTTCCCTATAATTCAACCTGGCAGGGGGTCATTGTGGGAAACATCAGTTACCATGCTGTGGCTTAAAACATTTTGATGTGCTCAGTATCCAAAGGTTATGACATTTCTAGCACTGAGCTTAGAATAAGGTGACATTTGTTTTCTTAGTTACAAAGTCTACAAAAATAAAATCATAAAAACCAGATAAAAATATATACTAATCCTAGAATACTGCAGGGTTATTTATAAAAATCATGAATCCTAAATTATTATTCTATCTATCCATCTATCCATGTATCTATCTATCTATCTATCCATCCATCCATCTATCCATCCATCTATCCATGTATCTATCTATCTATCTATCTATCTATCCATGTATCTATCTATCTATCTATCCATCCATCTTATCCATCCATCTATCCATGTATCTATCTATCCCGCTATCTATCTATCCATTATCTATCTATCCATTATCTATTTATCTATCCCTCTCTCTCTCTCTATCTATCTCTATCTATCTATCCATCTATCTATTCATCTATCCATTATCTATCTATCTATCCATTATCTATCTATCTATATCTATCTATCCATCTATCTATGTATCTATGTATCTATCTATCCATCCATCCAGATGGAAGGTATATTTCTCCTAGCAAAAGCCTCTCACACTGGGGAGCAGCAGGGAAGGAATTCAAACCTGGCCTGGACCTTCTCTGCTAGTCCGGGTATTGGGGCAACACCCGAGTTGCACAGCTACAGGATTAGGATATCAAAAATAGGCGGCTCTGACTTCGCATGGTGGTGGGTGTTTGGGCTGGAAAGCTGAAGCAAGTTTTTGTGTGAACAACAAATTAATGGACTGCCATGTCCAGGACCTATGCTATGCTGTTTGACAAAGTGGACTTTTGGTTTGTTGCATACCTGCCTGACAGTGTGTTCTTTTCTGTCTGCTACCAGTGTGAATAAAACACTAAATTTTTGAACTGAAAACCTGTGTGTGCCTGTTTACCTCGTACCTGTCATTGCCTAATAGAGCTGATGCCTTTATCTATTTACCTATCCCGCTATCTATCTAGCTATCTTTCTATCTATCTATCCATCCCTCTATCTATCCATCTATCTATCTAATTTCTATCTATCTCTCTATCTATCTGTCCATCTATCCATCTATCTATCTATCTATCTATTATCTATCTATCCCTCTATCTATCTATCTACAGTTAGGTCCAGAAATATTTGGACAGTGACACAATTTTCGCGAGTTGGGCTCTGCATGCCACCACATTGGATTTGAAATGAAACCTCTACAACAGAATTCAAGTGCAGATTGTGACGTTTAATTTGAAGGTTTGAACAAAAATATCTGATAGAAATTGTAGGAATTGTACACATTTCTTTACAAACACTCCACATTTTAGGAGGTCAAAAGTAATTGGACAAATAAACCAAACCCAAACAAAATATTTTTATTTTCAATATTTTATTGCGAATCCTTTGGAGGCAATCACTACCTTAAGTCTGGAACCCATGGACATCACCAAACGCTGGGTTTCCTCCTTCTTAATGCTTTGCCAGGCCTTTACAGCCGCAGCCTTCAGGTCTTGCTTGTTTGTGGGTCTTTCCGTCTTAAGTCTGGATTTGAGCAAGTGAAATGCATGCTCAATTGGGTTAAGATCTGGTGATTGACTTGGCCATTGCTGAATGTTCCACTTTTTTGCACTCATGAACTCCTGGGTAGCTTTGGCTGTATGCTTGGGGTCATTGTCCATCTGTACTATGAAGCGCCGTCCGATCAACTTTGCGGCATTTGGCTGAATCTGGGCTGAAAGTATATCCCGGTACACTTCAGAATTCATCCGGCTACTCTTGTCTGCTGTTATGTCATCAATAAACACAAGTGACCCAGTGCCATTGAAAGCCATGCATGCCCATGCCATCACGTTGCCTCCACCATGTTTTACAGAGGATGTGGTGTGCCTTGGATCATGTGCCATTCCCTTTCTTCTCCAAACTTTTTTCTTCCCATCATTCTGGTACAGGTTGATCTTTGTCTCATCTGTCCATAGAATACTTTTCCAGAACTGAGCTGGCTTCATGAGGTGTTTTTCAGCAAATTTAACTCTGGCCTGTCTATTTTTGGAATTGATGAATGGTTTGCATCTAGATGTGAACCCTTTGTATTTACTTTCATGGAGTCTTCTCTTTACTGTTGACTTAGAGACAGATACACCTACTTCACTGAGAGTGTTCTGGACTTCAGTTGATGTTGTGAACGGGTTCTTCTTCACCAAAGAAATTATGCGGCGATCATCCACCACTGTTGTCATCCGTGGACGCCCAGGCCTTTTTGAGTTCCCAAGCTCACCAGTCAATTCCTTTTTTCTCAGAATGTACCCGACTGTTGATTTTGCTACTCCAAGCATGTCTGCTATCTCTCTGATGGATTTTTTCTTTTTTTTCAGCCTCAGGATGTTCTGCTGCACCTCAATTGAGAGTTCCTTAGACCGCATGTTGTCTGGTCACAGCAACAACTTCCAAATGCAAAACCACACACCTGTAATCAACCCCAGACCTTTTAACTACTTCATTGATTACAGGTTAACGAGGGAGACGCCTTCAGAGTTAATTGCAGCCCTTAGAGTCCCTTGTCCAATTACTTTTGGTCCCTTGAAAAAGAGGAGGCTATGCATTACAGAGCTATGATTCCTAAACCCTTTCTCCGATTTGGATGTGAAAACTCTCATATTGCAGCTGGGAGTGTGCACTTTCAGCCCATATTATATATATAATTGTATTTCTGAACATGTTTTTGTAAACAGCTAAAATAACAAAACTTGTGTCACTGTCCAAATATTTCTGGCCCTGACTGTATATATATATCTGTCCATCTATCTATCTATCTATCCCTCTATCTATCCCTCTATCTATCTATCCCTCTATCTATCTATCCCTCTATCTATCTATCTATCTATCTATCTATCTGTCTGTGTCAGTACGATGCTCCTTAGACTTTATTTGTTCGGAATCCCTGGACTATGTTGGATCAGCTGGGAATTTTCTTTTCTTTGGTAAATGAGGGTATGTGTCTTGTTTTATTTCTCTGTGTTTGGGTTTTTTTTTTCTAGATATTCTTTTTTGGACTATGGTGGACACCCTGGAGCATAGAGGAGCTGCATTTTTTTTATAAATAAGGGAAAGTTTCGGGAAGTGTTTATTGCAATAAATTGTTTTTTTTGTGTGTGTGTCCCTTTTTTTGGGGGGATTACTGGACTACTAATGGGAGTGTCTGATAGACACCTCTCCATTACTAACACCAGGGCTTGATGCCAGCTGAAACTACAGAGCTGACATCAACCCCAAATACCAACTCACCAGGGCAATCGAGAAAAGCTGAGGTGAATCTCCATAAGTAGCGGATCTAATGTGATGATCCCCTTCTGGATTGGTTGCGGGCTGCTATTTTTAGGCTGGGAAGGGCCAAATAATCATGGACCTTTCCAGCCTAATAATATCAGCCCTTAGCTGGTTACCAAAAATGTTGTTTTTTTCAATTTATTTATTTATTTGGTTAATAGCAGTAAAATCTATCTATCTTTGTCAGAATATTGTTCTATAGACTTTGTATGTTGGAATCCTTGTATTACTTTGGACTACATTGGATCAGTTGGGATTTTTTTTTCTTTTGAAGAAAGTGTTAAACAAGGGTAAGTATCCAGTTTTATTTTGCTGTGTTCGTTGTTTTTTTTTTCCACATATTCTTTTTTGGACTATGGCGAAGTTGCATGAGTGTTTCTGTTTTTTGTTTTGTTTTTTTTTTTGTTATAAACGAGGGATAGTTTTGGGAAGTGTTCATTGCAATAAATTATTTTTCTTGTGTGTGTGTGTCTTATTTTTGTATTACTGCATTAGTAATGGGGCTGTCTTATAGATGCCTCTCTATTACTAAAGGTACCGTCACACTAATCGACGCTCCAGCGATCCCACCAGCAACCTGACCTGGCAGGGATCGCTGGAGCGTCGCTACACGGGTTGCTGGTGAGCTGTCACACAGGGAGATCTCACCAGAAACCAGTGACCAGCCCCCAGCCAGCAGCGACGCGTGGAAGCGATGCTGCGCTTGGTAACTAAGGTAAATATTGGGTAACCAACCCGATATTTACCTTGGTTACCAGCGCACACTGCTTAGCGCTGGCTCCCTGCACTCCTAGCCAGAGTACACATCGGGTTAATTACCCGATGTGTAGTCTGGCTATGTGTGCAGGGAGCAAGGAGCCGGCACTCGCCGCGTGAGAGCGGCGGATGCTGGTAACGAAGGTAAATATCGGATAACCAAGGAAAGGGCTCCTTGGTTACCCGATATTTACATTGGTTACCAGCATCCGCAGAAGCCGGCTCCTTCCTCACTGCACATTTAGTTGTTGCTCTGTCGCTGTCACACACAGCGATATGTGCTTCACAGCAGGAGAGCAACAACTAAAAAATGGTCCAGGACATTCAGCAACAACCAGCGACCTCACAGCAGGGGCCAGGTTGTTGCTGGATGTCAAACACAGCAACATCGCTAGCAACATCGCTGCTACGTCACAAAAGTCGTGCCTCAGGAGCGATGTTGCTAGCGATGTTGCTTAGTGTGACGGTACCTTAACACCAGGGCTTGATGCTAAGTTGACACTACACAGCTGACATCAACCCCAGCTACCATTACCCTGATTGCCAACTCACCAGGGCAATTGAGCAAAGGTGAGGTTAAACTCCATAAGTGGCGCATCTAATGTGATGATCCCCTTCTTGGGCGGCTGCAGGCTGGTATTTTTAGGCTGGGAAGGGCCAAAAAAACATGGATCTTCCCAGCCTGATAATATCAGCCCCCAGCTGGTTATCAAAAATGTTGTTTCTTCAATTTATTTATTTGTTTAATAGAGGTAAAATCTATCTATCCATCTATTGCATATTGATTTTACATGGCATGCTCCTTTTTACACCACTGGACATGTGAACAGCTGAAGACATGATTGAAAAAAAACAGAAGATCTGGCTTTTAAGAACTTATAAAAAGTACAAAGCACGTACTAGTTTCCTGTTCCATAAACTTGTACATCTTCCCATACTTTTTGTATTTCTATGCCTTTTAGGCCTGAACACAACTTTATGGGTCTCTAGTCTATTCTTGTAACTATGGCAACTGCATCAGGTACAGGTAGAGACACTGATGTAATTCTTTGTTAAAAAAAAAAGATAAAAAGAAAATATTTCTGCTACGCTTTTACCAGAGCAAACATGAAATTGAGGAAAAAGACATACGGTGAATATATAAAATTTACACACCCGTTCAAAGGCCAAGTTTTTGTCATGGTAAAAAAAAAACACTCGAAGAGGAATCATTTTAGAACGGTTTCCTCCTTTAATATCACCCGTAGTCTGGACAAATCCTTTGAGAAACACACTGAAATCAATTTGAGGGAAAAATGAAAAGTAACAAAGCTAAAGTCATGTGGTTGCATAAGTGTGAACACCCTCCTATAATGGGGGATGTGGTTGTGTTCAGAATTAGCCGATCACATTTGCACTCATGTTATATAATGCACGACCGCCATCATTTACAGTGATTTTCATTAAAGGGAATCTGTCAGTAGGATAAACCCACTTAAGCCGTCTATATGGGCCTGTAGGTCATAGGAAGCTGAATAAAACAATATATTAATATCAGCGATCCAATATCTTATTCCAGATAAATCCACCTTCTTCCTTACACATAGCTGAGCTGTTAAGATCTATGAGCCGGACACTGATCTCCCCGAGAATCTGCCTACAGGGAGGGATTATTGTTAATGAAAGGGGGAGTTACCAGTGTGAGACACGTAACGACTGACAGTCTGCTCTCCTGATCTACATTTGTCGTATTACCGATTGTTGTGTGTTGATTCCTATATAATCATGAGAGTGAAGCTGTGTGTAAAAGGGGTATTTTAATTGTTCATTTTAATATCTAAGCCAGCCCCCTTCTCTGCCACAGCCAATGTATAGACAAAGAAGAGGCTGAGATTTCCAGGAATAAAAGCGTTCCAGTGATATGCCGATGCAGATAAACTCTGTGCTGGGACAAATACATACATACGAGAATCTGCTGGGAATTGGACTGGAGCTTAAAGCTGAAGATTGGGGGAATCTTTAAGATGCTAAGTATATTAATAAACTTCAGAATTTACTAATTTACATTCGTATGAATTCATAAGCTGGAACAACCTTTTAAAGTTTCCATTTCTTTAATAATAAATTAGACTCTGTAGATTCTGTCCAAGTCTACACAGCAAATAAGAAGAGTAAAAAGGTATCTACCAACAGGTTTTTGCTATGTAATCCGAAAGCAGCCTGATGTAGGGGATGAGACCCTGATTCCAGCGATGTGTCACTTGCTAGTCTACCTGCTCTTTTAATACAATAACTGTTTCCTCTGCTTCAGATCTAGCAGTACTCTGAATGCTAAACTCTGTATAACCCCACCCACACCACTGATTGGCAGCTTTTTGTGTACACTGTGCATTGACAGGAAACTCCTGGTCAAGTGCTCCAAGTAACCCCACCCCTACCACCAATTAGGTGGTAGGGGTGGGGTTACTTGGAGCAGTTGACCAGGAGACACGAGACACTTATTCCTGCAATGATAATCTAAAATATAGATTTTATTTAAAAAGCAACATACAGGGACCGTTTTTATCAAGACTGGCATTGCACATTCTTGGAATACGTCAGTCTTGACTAAATACACAGGCCACATCTATTACAATTGTCCAAACTTTTTTTTATCCATTCCACAGATGTAAGTCAGAAGTGCAAAATATGTCTTATACGGATCCGCATAAACTTTAATGGCCAAATCTGATCGGGAAAATGCACTTACAGTTTAAAATAGGACCTGCTCTTATGGATTAGAATAGGACCTGTTCTTACAGATTAGAATAGGACCTGCTCTTACAGATTAGAATAGGACCTGCTCTTATAGATTAGAATAGGACCTGCTCTTACAGATTAGAATAGGACCTGCTCTTACAGATTAGAATAGGACCTACTCTTAAGGAATAGACTAGAACCTGCTCTTATGGATTAGAATAGGACCTGCTCTTACGGAATACAATATGACATGCTCTTACAGATTAGAATTGGACCTGCTTTTATGGATTAAAATAGGACCTGCTCTTACAGATTAGAATAGGACCTGCTCTTATGGATTACAATAGGACCTGCTCTTGAACATATTAGAATAGGACCTGTTCTTCTGTTCTTACAGATTAGAATAGAAACTGCTATTACAGATTAGAATAGGAACTCCTATTACAGTTTAAAATAAGACCTGCTCTTATTGATTAGAATAGGACCTGCTCTTACAAATTAGAATAGGACCTGCTCTTATGGATTAGAATAGGAAGGGCTTGCTCTTACAAATTAGAATAGGACCTGCTCTTATGGATTAGAATAGGAAGAACCTGCTCTTACAAATTAGAATAGGACCTGCTCTTATGGATTAGAATAGGACCTGCTATTACAGATTAGAATAGGACCTGCAATTATATTTTAAAATAAGACTTGCTCTTATGGATTAGAATAGGACCTGCTCTTACAGATTACAATAGGACATGCTCTTACGGAGTAGAATAAGACCTGCTCTTATGGATTAGAATAGGACCTGCTTTTACAGATTAGAATAAGAACTGCTCTTATGGATTAAAATAGGACCTGCTCTTCTGGAATAGAGTAGGACCTGTTCTTACATATTAGAATAGGACCTACGTTTATGGATTAAAATAGGACCTGCTCTTATGGATTAGAATAGGAACTGCTCTTATGGATTAAAATAGGACTTGCTTTTATGGATTAGAATAGGACCTGCTCTTACAGATTAGAATAAGAACTGCTCTTACGGATTAAAATAGGACCTGCTCTTATGGATTAGAAGGACCTACTCTTTCTTTCACAGATTGGAGACATGGATTTGTTATAAAACTGACTTGTGTATGGATCCATGAAACTCTACGAGTTGGCGAGATGTCCGAGAAAAAAAATGGACAGCACTAGAACATGTCACCCAAATTTGTGCATACAGCCTAAGACCTCTGTCACACGTTCGTGCCTCCGGTACGTGTTTGACAGTTTTTTCACGTACCGGAGACACGTACACACGTACACCAATGTTACCCTATGGTAACAGGCACATTAACGTAAATCCACACGGAACGTGTGTCCGTGTGGATTGTACGTTTGTGCGTGTTTAAAAACGGCCGACATGTCCACGTATCCTCCGGCATCACGGGTGTCACACGGCCCTCACCCGTACCACACGGATGTAGTGTGAATGCGGTCCCGTGTGACACGCACCGGAGAAACACGTGTCTTTATTATAAATTAAAAAAACAAATACCTCCTTCTTCCCTGCAGAATCTTCCGCAGTAAACAGTTGCTGCCGGCCGCCGCTCATTATGAGCGTGTTAAGGAGGTGGGCGTGATGTCATGGGCGCTGATCTCCGCCCCTCTGCTTGGCCGGAAGCAGCATCAGCGGGGAGTGGTCAGGGCTGGGGCAGAAGATCAGAACCCTGGACAGCAGCAAGGACCACGTGAGTATGCAAATTACCGGTTCTCCGTGTGTTATCGCGGATAGCACACGTAGAACACACGTGGGCCGCCCGTACCGGAGACACGTACTTACCACACGCAACACGCAAGGAAAATATGTGTCTCGCGGCACGTGCGTGATTTTCACGTGAGTGTGGCACAGGCCTAAAGCTTAGGTGGCACTGATCCAACCTAGTGTCATATTTTAACTCTATAGATACAGGTTTGTTCTTTGTATTTCAGTATCATTGCTTTGTTTTACAGCACGATAACAATACTGTATACACATTGCCCTATGACAATAAGTCAGAATACATGATAAACACTTTATAGAGGAAAACCATTTATATTTATCCATCTGAAACCTGCAACATCTAAAAAGAAAATACCAGTAATCAAAAAAATAAAATAATGTTACAATAAAATTGCTCTTTTTGGCCCAAATTCAACCAAACACAAAGACGTCTATATCTTTTATTTCCAGAATACGCTGAAGTGTCATTACCTTCTAAAATAATATTATCGTTTTCCTTAAAGCTTTTATGTATCCCAGTGCAGAGATGAAGCCATTAAAGTAAAGATGCTATTTCTAGGGGAAAAAAAAAGAAGAAAAAAAGCCTGACACTTACTTTACATCCTTATCAGATCCAGCGCTCGCAGCAGACATAATGCATTGTTCACTTACTGCTAAAAGAAAAAATCTAAATGGTGCTTCTAAAACGGAAAGAAAAATGGACTCGCTACAGCATTTCTACATATGACAAAACGGATGACAGCTCACACTTGTAGGACACCTCATAAGTCACCGATGTGATGTAGACAACTCTTGTGTTACATTATAAGGGAGCAAATACTCAGGAACACCCCCACGACTACTCTATATGTGCATATTCATCACAGGAGAGCCATGGAGATAACAATGGGGTAAAAAGATTGTGACGGGAAAGAGGTAATTGTGCAGAGTGTCAGACTGAGGCAGCAGGAGTCCAACAGTAACATTGACCTTGAGGGCCCACTAATTAATTACATGCAAATATTCCATTCACAACTTTACCTGTGGTTCTAGATAATAATATATTGGGTAGTTTGTAAAATAAAGGATGAGATGCCTCCTTATCTCTATATAGTGAAACAAATGTATTGTGCCAACTACTGATAATGTTAGAGAGAAAGTGGCTTACTACTGCAAGGGGGCCCACCGGAGGATTCTCCTGTTCTCCTGTGGCCAATCCAACCCGGATTGTGCATTGTTACCTCTGCTCTAGTCAGCAGATGACGAACTGAAGCTGAGAGATCGCACGTAGCAATTACCACTTGTTCACATCCAAGTGGGCTTCACGCCATTAATATTATTATTTTTACTTTAGGCGAGTGGTCTCTCAACACACTGGCAGACACAGACGGAAAAGGGCCCCTGTGCAAGAGCAGTATATGGGCCCTTTTCAGCTCAAAAAAACATGAAAATGCACAATTCCACCTGCTTTAGAGGTAGAAATGGGCCCCTTACCTCCTGGGCCCCTATGGGGCTGCACCAATGATATGCCCACCCCGTTTTAACAGTACCTTGAGCATTTAACTCTAACGTTTCCCATATGACACAATATTCTTGGGTTTATTCTCTTTTTACAGTTAATCTGTACTTATGATGGAAGGAGAGAATTGCACTGTTCCAAAAGTTCTATTCATTCTGAATGAAGAAGCAAAGACCAGGTGAGACCACTACTCTATTGAATTCTGAGACTGGGAGCTCCACTCTTATTGTCAGCGCAGGTTCCACACAAAAACATATTAGAGGTTGTGACCAGGCCATAAGGAGAAAGGTGGCCCACCCGCATCCTTAGATAGGCTATCTGCGTCCTCATGTTCTGGATAAACTTGGAAACTGTAGGTGGCAGTTCCCTCCTCCAACACTTGGGCTATGTTCATAACATTTTGTTCTGCAGCAAAAACTTTACTCTTGGCAGTAAACATGCTGCGTATAAAACTCTTCTATTTGCTACGTTTTTGCCACGCTTTTTGCTCCATTTTTTTTTTTCGTTCCAGATTACATGTGATTTGTCTACAATTAATGTTAATACATGAAACAGGTATCTCCAATGCACCACTCCAACCTTTTGTGTTACTTGGTGCAGCTCTCCATACGCCACAGATAAGACTTAATATTGCAGTATCCAAGGCACCAACTCCTTCAAATAGAAAAAACTTTATTGATCCCAGTATACATGAAGGGAAAAAACAGAAACGTTGCGGCTAACTTAGGGCTTTCATCAAGCCATAAAGAGGTATACATGTACACCTTTTTATGGCTTGATAAAGGCCCTGCGTTGGCCAAAACTTTGCTGTTTTTCTGTCAGTCTTAATCACCAAAAAGTGGCTGCAATGTTAATCTGCGTTTTTGCAGCATTTTACAGTTACTTGCTATTGTTAATGGGCAAAAAATGCTGAAAGACTTGACGTTGCAGGTTTTCAAAAATGCTGCAGTGCTTACATTTTCTGGAAAAAAAAAAGCTGCATGTGCAGGAGATTTCTGAACTCTCATAGCCTTTGCAGGTACTGTCATATGTAGCTTCTTTGGTGCATAAAAAAAAAACACAGTCAAAAAAGCCATATGTGAACATAAAACTACTCTAGAAAACTGCAGACTGACATCAGGCAGCATGCCAGGAGGTGCGATGAGACCACATCATCGTGCCACATGCACTGGACTCATGGTAGGAAGGAGGAGCAGAGCTGCACTCGCTCATTGTGGGGGCCGGGGTAAGGGGAGTTTCATTTTTTTTTTTTTAAAGAGACAAATAGGGTAAGGAATTACAAATATATTGTACCGCCCTTAGAGGGGCTCGGCCGAGCCGCTCGAGGTCTGGGCTCGGGTTGTCAGTGGCACGAGCGCCTCCGGACCGGGGGCCACGTCGCTCTGTTAAGGGGAGGCAGTGGGGTGGTGGTGTGGGACGAGGTTCGCAGCCAGGGGCTGCGTTGTCATTGTACGGGTCGTGAAGCCACCCACGGGTCGTGGTGACGGGATGCACCACCGCTGCGGCTGGAGTGAAGGGGGCTCCCGGGATCGGTGTTGAAGGCACAGCCTGGATGTTAGCCCCTCCGTGGGTAGGGGTGGTGTGTCCCAGGCCTGGTGGGACGGGCGATGATGTCGGGGTGCAGGGCGCCGTGCTGCGGTGCGATGTCGTGCCCGGATGGCACTGGTGTACTCACTACTAATTCACACTCAGAGTCACTGGTAAACCAAAGTTCGGGTATGGTCGGGTCCCGCAGCCGGCTGCTTGTGTCCCTTGTGAGGCTGATGGTGGCCCCTTTCCCTTGCACCTCTTGTTTTGACTTTTGGGCTCCCCTGCCTGAGCAGTGGTAGCCCACTCCCCGGCATTTAGCTGCCGGAAGAGCCCTCGGTTGACCGCAGGCACTGGCCCGTCGGATGTTTGGCCCTTGGCGGTGGCTCTCACCTGGTATCGGTGGGCTGTTGCCTTCTTTCGGGACTTTGGGTGAGGATAAACCCATGAAGTCCAGACTGCAATAGGTGAATTTGCCTAAACTCAGTGGCTTCCAAGCTAGGACGGGGTCTGAGTACCCAGTTACTGGTGCTCTGATTAGCTGTTGACTCCCCGGTTCAGGTCCGGCCGGCTCCAACCCTGGCCCGGTCCGTACGGTTCCGCTGGTCGCTATACCGGTACTCCTGCAGGCGGCCACCATCGTCTGCCTGCCTGACGTAACGGGGATCCCAGGCTCCAACCCGGGTCCCAGACAGCTTTTCTCCTCCACACCTCCTGTCAACTCCAACTCTCCAACTCCACTCTCCACTACTCCCTGACTAAAACCAAACTTCTTGTATTTCCTGCCTCAGGACAGTAGTCTCCTCGGTGGGCGTGCCTTTCCGCCTGACTCTGCCCACCTGGTGTGCCCTACTGGCCCTGAGGGAGGCATCAGGTCTCCCTTTCGGGTGATGGGTGTGTCCTCACAAGGGATGGGGGTGTGTGTGTTGTGTGGTGGGTGTTGTTACCTGTGACCCCTGGGGTTCAGGGCGTCACAATATAGTGGCAGAATTAATAGACATAGGCACAAGGAGGCATTATTAATACTGTATATGCAGACTTTCATTAATATGGTGGCTCATGGGCATCAGTATTAATATATAGCACAAGGGAGTATTAATACATGGTGCAACATGGAGGGCGTGATTACTACATGGAAATACAAAGGGGGCATTAATACTGGATTTTATGATGGAACAATAGGATCTTATCAATATACAATGGCACAAAAAAGCAGTATTAATGCATGGTGGAACATGACATGGGGGCATTATTAATATATGATGTTGCGTAAGTCCTTACAGTTACTCCTAATATACTGTATGTATATATATATATAAATATATATATATATATATATATATATATATATATGCTGTTTTTTGGAGGTACAAAGATATATCGATACTTGCAGTGGTGCCGGGGTATCCAAGCAAAAAGCAACAAACTAGTGGAAGGATGGGAATTGCAGGTCTAGAATTTACCCTGGCACCCATAGGGACGCTAAGACACTTATCAATCATCCTGCAGATAGCGGTTACGTTACACTATTGTAACAAATCCAGTAGAACATTTATGCTAACTTAAGCCTGCTTTACACGTTGCAAATTCACATACGATATCAGTTTGTTGAACGTGCTGCACAAACGAGTAACCCCCCGTCACACGTGCTTACCCATCCATACGACCTCGCTGTGGGCGGCGAACGTCTACTTCCTGGAGTGGGAGGGATGTTCGGCGTCACATCGACGTCACGCGGCAGCCGGCCAATAGAAGCGGAGGGGCGGAGATGAACGGGACGTAAACATCCCACCCACCTCTTTCCTTCCACATTGCCGGCTGGAGCCGTGGGAGGCAGGTAAGATCTGTTGAATGTTCCCAGGGTGTCACACACAGCGATGTGTGCTGCCTCGGGAACATTGAACAACCTGACGTGAAATTCGTCAGGATTCAACGACGTGTATGTGATGAACGTTTTACCGTTCAATCGCAATCACACGTACCTGTCACACACTACAATGTACCTTACGATGCCGGATGTGCGTCACTTACGACGAGACCCCGCCGACACATCGTAAGATATATTGTAGCGTGTAAAGCGGGCTTTAGACAACTAAAGTTAAGCCCACTTTACACGGTACAATATATCTTACAATGTGTCGGCGGGGTCACGTCGTAAGTGACGCACATCCGGCATCATAAGGTACATTGCAGTGTGTGACAGCTACGTGCGATTGAGATTGAACATTAAAACGTTCATTGCATACACGTCATTGAATCCTGCCGAATTGCACGTTGGGTTGTTCAATGTTCCCGAGGCAGCACACATCGCAGTGTGTGACACCCCGGGAACATTGAACAGATCTTACCTGCCTCCCGCGGCTCCAGCCAGCAATGCGGAAGGAAAGAGGTGGGCGGGATGTTTACAACCTCATCTCCGCCCCTCCGCTTCTATTGGCCGGCTGCCGCGTGACGTCGATGTGACGCCGAATGTCCCTCCCACTCCAGGAAGTGGACGTTCGCCGCCCACATCGAGGTCGTATGGACGGGTAAGTATGTGTGACGGGGCTTAATCATTTGTGCGGCACGTTCAACAAATTGAACGTGCCACACATACGATGGGGGCGTTGCAAATCGCATACGATATCGTATGCGAAATTGCAACGTGTAAAGCAGGCTTAATGTGGGTCATCTGCACTACATGTTAGGAAATATCCACTATAAAACTTTCCACGGGCAGTGAACAGAGGAGAGGAATGTGCCCCAGATTTTCTGTAGGAATCGCATTTCTTCTAGAAATACAAACGTATAGTTCCAGACTGACAATTTAGAGCAGTGGTACCCCAACCTTTCTGACCTTGAGGGCCACATTCAGCTGTAAGAGAGGGTCGAAAGCCACATTCAGATCTGAAAAGGTCACGAGCCACATCCAGTTTCCACCCATCTCACTATAGTGACACCCAGAGTCCCCATTACCGGCATAATGACAGCCAAAGCTTTTCCATAGAAATTACACAGAGACTGTTCTACCAAGATTGAAAGTTTCCTACTCTGCCTCCAACCAGATCTGCTCTTTTGTGCTCACAAAAGTCATCATCTGAAGACCTCCTCTTCATAGTGGTTTGTTAGACCTGGTGCCAATGCACCTACCTGGCCCACAGCCACGACCCACACATGTCCAGTGAGCCGCATGTGACTCCTGAGCTTCAGGTTGGGGACCACTGCTTTAGAGGATCATTTGTTAAGAGTATTATGGAACAGTACAATAGTGCTGGGGTACATTGTTTATCCAATATACAGTACTGGCCAACTCTCATGGATGTCTTGGAGGATCTTAGAATAAGGTGACACCTCTTGGACGCCCAGTAAAATTCTCAAATGTCTCAGATCCTGCTGAAACCCTCCAGAAACAAAATATTCCGAGATGCTACTTTATTTATTCAAGCAGGGAATGGGTGAGCAGCGATTAGCTTTGAGGGAAAAGGGCATGAGTAGTGCTAAAATTTCCCAGCTGATACAGGTGATGGCAGATACAATGATAAAAGCAAAGGTTAAAAGATGGGTCATTTCTTAACTTGTCTCTAAACTTGACATATCCTGAGATATTAAACAAATATGGAAAAGAACAATATATATCCAATGGATAGAATCCTTCAGCCATTGTCATCCATTAGCTTCCATATTTACCCTAGAACGCGCAACCATAGAAATCTACACATTCACATACCTGGGCTAGCAGGCCTGCGAGGCCCCATGTATGGGTTCTAGGGTTAAAAATCATCACATCCAGTAGCACAAGGTTTATTTTACTGAAAGGCACAAGGTTGTATTGAGTTGGTATCATGACAAATTGTACAACTTACACGATTCAAGAAAGGTTAAAGTGAGTAGACCACAACAAATGACTGTTCAAACCAAGCACAGGAGCTCAGCGAACTCTTGGGTTAGCCAAAAATTTCAGCTCACATTCTCACCTACTTATCTTACACCTACCTCTACCCCTCTCTTCCTCGACTGACAGCTTTAACTTTACAAGAGCCACAGTAATGAAAAGATAGATAGAAAACAAGTAGGTGGGAACTTTCAATGAACTAAGAAAAAGACTGATGGCACATCCTGCCTTTCTAATGTGTACAGGTGCAAACTGAACACGAAACACAGTAACAAAAAGGAGACAGTTGCACTCTGTAGTGTTAAGATATGTGAAACAATGAATATGGGAATATAGACATGCATTACTGCTATGAAAAACATGGAAATATCGATACACTTAGCACACAAAAATGGCAATTTTTATGTGAGACCAACAGCCAACAGCAAGGTGACCTCTTTTTGTTGGGTTCCTGTCAAACTAATGCCTTTTTTTGGGTTAAAAAATCTACAATTTATGGGCGAACTGGGTCAGGGTCATGCCTTCTAATTGAGCTCTTCTGCTCTTCAGCCTTAGGCGATTTTAATTCTTTATTTGCAGGTTCGTTTCTGCCCATAAATTCGATGTTTAACCCAAAGTGAGGCATTAGCTTGACATGGACCCAACAAAAAGAGATCACCTTGCCGTTGGCTGTTGGGCTCACATAAAACTGGCCATTTTTGTGTGCTAAGTATCTACATGTTTCCATGTTTTTTTTATAGCAGTAATGCATGTGTATATTCCCATATTCATTGATCCACATATCTTAGCACTATAGAGTGCAACTGTCTCCTTTTTGCTGCTAAGTTTCAATGAACTGTTTTGGTCCCATCAAGGATCCACCAAGCACCTGTGCTTGGTTTGAATAGTCATGTCAACACAATATGATAGTGGATGTTCATTTGATCTGTATAAATAAAGGGTTTGGCCTCAGAATCATATTCCTGGGTGTACCGGAGAAATCTCAGACCAACGCTAATGAACAACATAGGGAATGATGAAGAGCCAATGAGTCTCATTAGGATTGCTGATGTGGTGCAGCCCCTCCGTTATGTTGCACTATTTTTCACCCAGGCCCTTTAAGACTTTGAATTGCAAATCTCATAGTGTGATTCATCTCCAAACACAGATGTGACAGAATAATAACTTTGAAACTTACTCAATATATCCTAGGGCAAGATTATATTCAGATAACTTTTCAAAGTCTTTCCCTTTACAGAGTGTGACAGATTTAAATACAACCCATTTTCCCAGAGCCAGCTGCTTTGTGCATTGTCGACAGTGATGGCATCGAAAAAATCCCAAGGAGAGAACATGACCCTGAGTCTGTAATGCTATTGTGTTCTAGTCCTCGGTGTAAGAGCCTGGACCTACTCCCCTGACGTTGGTAGGGTTAAGCACGATTCAGGGGGCATAGTAGATATAATAATGTATTGTCATGAAAAAATTAAATTTTAAGCTAAAAATTGGATTTTACAGTCAATGCCATATCTATAGGCTTTCGTTATTCTACAGCAGAATATGAGATAAAGGCCAAGCTCTGACTGGTACTTTGGCCAATAAAAAGTTTTACTTTTGGACAGTTTTCATAAATCTGATCTATGCGTCCAGTGAGCATTGATTTTTTTGGTAACTGCCCTTGGTTATTGGTGACAACCCAATCCAAACCGCTCCCAGTCTTTATTGACATCTCCTGCATCATCGAAAAACCTTTCCAGGAGAAGTTAATCAAGAGTGAAGGAGAGATTTTTCGACAGGTTGCCATCAATAACCCAGGGCTAGAGCACTTTACTGAAGTGTGCACGTTCATTGGACATTTAATAATTCATGGAATCATTGGCATAAATCTAAGATCTAATTCTCAGCCAGAGGTTCCCAAACTTTATGACCATGAGAGTCACAATCAGCTCTGAAAGAGGGTCGCGAGCCACATCCAGCTCCCACCTCCCAAACAGTAGTGACTCCAAGAGCCTCCATTACCGGTATAAAGACAGCAAAAGCTGAAATCACACTGAGGCATTATACCAAGATTCAAAGGTTTCTACCTCACCCCATTAAGACCTGTGGGGCCACGAACAAAAGTCACTAGCTGGAGACCTGTGCTTCATAGCTGTTTGATAGACCTGGTGCTTATGAAAGCCGTGATCTACACATCATGCGTCCGCAAGCTACAGGTTGGGGACCCCTGTTCTCAGCCATGCTTAGGTCATTATAGCAAACATGGGAAAGTTTAGATTAATTATCCCAATGAGATACTAGTCTACACTTTTTTTGTCACAACTGTCTCTCTGCTTTAGGAGACTAGTAACAAATTCAGGACTTGAGAGCCATTTCCATTCTTGACTCTCTAGATTAAACAGGTTTTTTTTTTTCCCTTTAGTAGTCATAGGGTTAATGTTAATATTCCTTGCCAGCAAGGTGTTTCCAGTTTGGGACCAATCCCAGTCCCTTTATATACCCTCTGTTTCTGCTACCAGCAGACGGTGCCAGTTATTCTCTTTGCCATTTGGATGCTGGTCCTGGAGGTGTAAGGAGCTGCTAAAACCCTCTGCTGAAGTTGCTATGGTGGCTTCAGTCTTGGTGCTGACTGCAGCAGTCTGTTGTAGTTTCCCCCCCTGTCTGTCTTCTTTCCCCGGTGTGTTGTAGTGCAGTGGTGGGGCTAGCGTCACCTGCCCACTCCCTAGCCAGGATTGTAGGATGTTGTCAGGGCTTCAGGTTCCTGCTCGGCGATAGGTGAGGAATCTGTATAGGGACTGGCTAGGAGTGCAGGGTACAGCGGCAGGTAAGTGGAGGTGTCCATCTTTCCTCTCTCTAGTCCTAGGGCTCTCCATTGTTAAAGTATTCCTGGTGCACCTCTTGTTTGTTGTGGTGTAACCCATGTTGTGTGTGTTGGCTCATGCCGACCCTTCTACTAGTCCGTGACATTTTTTTCTGACGTTCCTTATGTTTTTGGTGGCAAGCCAACCCAAACCTCTCTCACTTGCACACATCTCAATCCAGATCCTGACATTTCATACACCATTCAAAGTTCTTTCTAAGTTATATCAATCAATGGCACAAGGGAGGTGTTTGGAAAGGGTTGCTTCTAGACCTGAGTGGATCGCTTTGTGTAACCCTGGTCCATGATCTAGGTCAGTAGTTTCTGGCTGTGGCAGGAGCTATACAAATTTCCAGTTTCTCTTGCATGTTTTTGACTCACTGGCCTGGCATTACATCATCTGTACGGCATGCAGGCTATGTCTCGCCAGCCCAGCTAATCATAAGCCAAGCCTGGGATCCCGGTGGGTAAGGTAATTAATGCAGTTCCTGTACACGGCCAGAGACTAGTGTCATGGATCATGGACTGAGGTTGTGCAAAGCGATACGCTTATCTCTACTTGACGCCAATAACCCATTATCTAGGGCACTTTTCCTGAAGAATGAATGCCAATTTGTTTCTTAACGTTATATTAGCATGTGACTAAACATAAATATCAGTCATGCTTAAATTATCATCGCAAAAATGTGGAAGTTTAGCTTAGTTTTCACGAGATCAGATGCTAAAAGTCTATGTCAGTGGAATCTGCTGAAAGATTCCATTAGTGGTGGAAACAGATGGAAGGGCCTCCACTGGGCAGAATTTTTTTGCTGGCTGTTTTCTACTTAAACAGTAATGGTCTCATTATAAAGCTTTCTTTACGTTTTACGATGACTCTCTGGTCATTTGTTCATTTGATGGATCAGAATTTACCAACAATTTTAAGTTATTGGAACCTTGGTTCCCATAGCATTTTTTATGATTGCCTACAAGGTCCTTGTGCAGCTGCACAGGCTGCAAATATGGAGTGTCCACCTCTGAGTTCTGTTTAATACAATGGAAGGCTTAGTTACTTTTTTTTTATAAAGTTGTGGAGGGGCACAGTGTTTATTTCTTTTCACTTACAGATTAGTATTGGGGGGGGTCTCATAGACGCCTGCCATTACTAATCCAGGGCTTAGTGGCAGCTGTGAGCTGACATTAACCCCTTAATTACCCAAATTGCCACCACACCAGGGCAAGAGTCGGGCAGCTGCAGGCTGCTAATTTTAGGCTGGGGGCCCCCAATAAGTATGGGTCTACCCAGTCTGAGAATACCAGCCTCCAGCTGTCAGGCTTTATCTTGACTGGGTATCAAAATTGAGGGGAACCACATGCCATTTTTTAAATTATTTATTTAAATAATTAAAATTAAAACAGCCACATGCGGTTCCTCTTGTTTTGATACACAGCCAAGATAAGCTCACTGTTGGAAGTTGTAGCCAGTAGCTGTGGGCTTTATCTGTGCTGGTATCAATACAGGGGGACCCTACTCCAATTTATTTATTTATTTATTTATTGTATACCACGATAGACTCGCAGACAGCATCTGTGATTCCAACCAATCACAGATGTTGTCTCAGAGGGTGGGGGTGTTTTCCATCGGCAGCCAATCAGATATGCCGGTGGGAGGGGAAAGCAGTGAATATGCATTAGTGATAATTGTCAGACCCGGAAGTAGCACTGCAGCCCCAGGGACGCAGTAAGTTTGTACTGCTTTAACCCTTTTGCTTCCTTTTTTTTTTTTACAGTGGCCAATCACAGCCATGCCAAAACATGACATGGCTGTGATGAGCAAGGAGAGGATGGATTTTGCCATCCGATCATTTACTGATCCTTGGCAAGATTGCCAACTTTTGTGGTAAATGCTCAGGTGCCCGATCACGATCTGATCAAAGAGCGTGCGATTTTAACATATTCCGATCTTTGCCGATCAGGAATGCTCATCTCTACTAAAAACCCTTCCACTATTCTTGACTACCAGGAAAGCACTATTCACAACACTGAAATACAAACTCTAGGAGAGAACACAGGGCTAACGACTACATGGACTTCTGAACGTACTCTAAATGCCTACTATTTTAGATGGCCCTTTTACCATCTCCCTCTATACGAAACCTTGAAGAACACTTCAATCATGTTAAACCTAAGCATCGCTGATATATCAAAGACAGTTGGGACCATTCAAACCAGAATAGGGCTACACCGACAGTCATTGATATATTTTCACTCAGTTGTGCGAATTTTGTACAATTTCCTGTTTAGAGTTATCCTCCAGGGAAATCATGTAGAGAAAATGTCAAGGTTTTGCATAGCATTGTATTACTGGGATTTAGACTTATTGTAATCCTCAGCTCCTAACCAGAAGGTAAAAAAATAATCTTTTGGAGGATTATTGAGGCTAAGAAAACAATGTTTTTGGAGGACCATTCACTTATGCATGTATCAAGAAAATTTCAGTATCTTTGTACAATAGATGTATTGTATGCTGTCTTCTTAAAGGGCACTGCTTTAATTATATGGAGGAATGTGAAGGTTTTTACTGTATTTACATGGAAATCCAGGTCAATGCAGTGGTGAGTCTAAAATCCCATGGCAGCTCAAAGTCAGATTTACATCAGAATCTAGCAGCTCATTAAGCATCTCGAGGTTGGATCATTTCTTTGTGACACTTTTGTAGACTATATCACATAATGAAATGCCTTTTGTCAGTTGTGTCCTCAGTCCAGCATTTGATGATGCATGCATTAAAACCAAGACGTAGCAAGATCAGATCTTTAAGGCAGACCAATACCAAATGTGACCACAAAGGACAATGAATTTTGAAGATTTATTTGAGGGCAAGAAGAAAACAAATCATTTCATTAAGAACATCCCAAAGTTGGGTCAAAATTATTCTAATGACCTAAAAATAGGAAACGCCTTACCCACACAATAGTGGTCTAGGATGTAGATATAGCCATGACTAGTATGATAGACCCATTTTCGAGAAGGAACTCAAAGAATTCTTATGGATGCCATTGACGACTGATGAGGTCCATTAGATCTCCATCAACTTTTTGAAGTTCTTGATGTCAAAACTGGCCCTAAGGCGGGCTTTGCACACTACGACATCGCAGGTGCGATGTCGGTGGGGTCAAATTGAAAGTGATGCACATCCGGCATCGCAGGCGACATCGTAGTGTGTAAAGCCTAGATGATATGATTAACGAGCGCAAAAGCATCGTAATCGTATCATCGGTATAGTGTCGGCGTAATCCATAATTACGCTGACGCGACGGTCCGATGTTGTTCCTCGTTCCTGTGGCAGCACACATCGCTGTGTGTGAAGCCGCAGGAGTGAGGAACATCTCCTACCAGCGTCACTGCAGCTTCCGTATGATATGCGGAAGGAAGGAGGTGGGCGGGATGTTTACATCCCGCTCATCTCCGCCCCTCCGCTCCTATTGGCCGCCTGCCGTGTGACGTCGCAGTGACGCCGTACGACCCGCCCCCTTAATAAGGAGGCGGGTCGCCGGCCAGAGGGACATCCCAGGACAGGTGAGTCCATGTGAAGCTGCCGTAGCGATAATGTTCGCTACGGCAGCTATAACAAGGATATCGCAGCTGCGACGGGGGCGGGGACTATTGCGCTCGGCATCGCAGCATCGCCTTGCGATGTCGCAGCGTGCAAAGTACCCCTAAGTGTCTTGTACTGCACTCCGCTAAGGCCACTGACCTCTTCAGAAGTTATGAGGATAGACAGGAGGTCATTACTAAAGCCCATCATGGGATGGGACCCAGGGGATTGGCCACATTGGAGCAGCAGGTAACGTTAATTCTGAAAATAAACCTTCACTAAACCCCTTTCTGACACCCATTGTCTATATACAGAATATATTGGGTGCGCGTATTTGGAGATGCCCCTAACACCAGGGATTGAAGCTAGCTCCGATCAATACATTTTAACCACTTAAATGACAATGTCAATCTCTAATAGTGGCATCTAAGTACAGTGACACCGATGGGTTTGCCTAGTTCAGGCAAGAGTCAACTGGACGTGCCAATTTGTTGACATGGCAGTCAGGTGGCTACTTAAGGCCTCTGGTTGAGGTTCAGAGGAGACCATTAAAGGGGTTGTCCACTAAAAGGACAACCTCTTCTCATTCCGCATTTCCCTCAATTAAAATAAAAAGTCTATACTAATCTACCTAGCATCATTCCAATGGTGTCAGGGCTCGTGATATCAAGCAGTTGCCACTCACTTCCTGTTGATTAACTCGTTTGTCCAAAGGTGGGGAGAGAGAAGCCGATGGTGATTGGGCACAAGGCTTGTGTGACATCGCAATCTCATGTGAGCCCCGGGAACGCGAACCCCGACACCACTGGAATGGCACCAGTATGGGAAGTGAGTACAGGCTTTTTCATTTTAATTGGGTGAAATGTCTAAAGGGGGCTTTACACGCTGCGATATCGCTAACAATATATCATCGGGGTCACGGTGTTTGTGACGGATATCCGGCGCCGTTAGCGACATCGCAGCGTGTGACACGTACGAGCTACCTTCAACGATCCCAAAAGTGGTAAAAATCGTTGGTTTTGGAGAGGTCATTCTAAAACAAAATATCCTTGTTTGGGCACTAGCGATGTTGTTTCTCGTTTCTGCGGCATCCCACATCACTACGTGTGACACCGCAGGAACGACGAACATCTCCTTACCTGCATCCACCGGCAATGTGGAGTGAAGAAGGTGGGCGGGATGTTACATCCCGCTCATCTCCGCCCCTCCGCTTCTATTGGCCGACCGCTTAGTGACGCCACAGTGACGTCGCTATGACGCCGAACGCACCTCCCCCTTGAAGGAGGGATTGTTCGGCGGTCACAGCGACGTCGCTGACAAGGTATGTGCGTGTGACGCTGCCGTAGCGATAATGTTCGCTACGGCAGTGATCACCACATATCGCACGTAAGACGGGGTGGGTGCTATCGCGCTCGACATCGCTAGCAAACGCTCGCGATGTCGCAGCGTGTAAAGCACCCTTAATGAGAAGAGGTTGTCCTAGTAGTGGACAACCCATTTAATTCCACCATATACTGCAGTTCTCAGGAATGGCAGTATATAATACAAGGGATCAAGCAATCATAGGTTTTAGAAAAAAAAGTAATAAAAAAGGTTTAAAAAAATCTGAAAAAATGAAATTACATTTTGAATCACAACCCTTTTTCCAACAAAAAAAAAAATCATATTTAGTATTTCTTTATGCATAAACGTCTGGGCTATCAAAATGTACAATTACTTAACCTGTACCAAAAATGCTGCAAAGAACAAAAATGATTGAAACACCAGAGACAGATAAAAAGGTCCAAGTTTCGGAAAATAGCCACACAAAACAGTTTTGTTTTTTTTTAATTAATTCTGAATGTTTTTTAAAAAATAAAATGCCTAGTACTATAAAAAACAAAAACTATACAAGATTTGTATAATAAAAAATTATCCTACAAACAATAAGCCCTCATCATATGGCTATGTAGAGACATTATGAACCAAACTTCATGAAAACAGGAGTAAGTAGAGACATATATTAAAAAATTACGAAGGAAGGAAGGAGGGGAGGAAAAAGCACAAGTGCAAAAACTAAAATTGGCCATGGCAGGAAGGGGATAAAATTGCAGTATATAATACAAGGGGATAAAGGGGATAAAATGGAAGGGGTTAAATTCAGACCTTTAAGATTTTATGTTTTGTATATATTTATATCTTGGTTTCCTGTTAAATTGCAATATAAAACACAAGACATGGCTACTGCTGCTGCCCGAGACTTTAATGGAGGAAATGGATGTTAGGCATAGCAGTTACTAAGAAGTAACGTGCGTCACTGATCTTAGCTTTGCCGTAATGGGCATAAGTCAAGAAAATAAATAGCTAGAAAGCATTACTCACAGATAGTATCCTCCTCTACTTCAAGGAGGACCTTTCATGTTAATTTTTTATGTACACTGAGTACCTTCTCTAAATGGCATCACTGCACTGATTCTGGAACAGTTTTCCTTTTTTTTATCTCTTCCTCCGTTCCAAAGTTATGACCCCCTGAAAATGCAGAAGCACATTTTTTTTCTTCAACTAACTGGGCGTGTACCACAGAACTTCTCTGTGGGCATTTGTTTTTTTCTTTTTTGATACTCACCAATCATATCATGGCCACACCCACAGAGAAGTTCTGAGGTCCACGCCCAGTGGCTTGAAGGAATAATTTGTATCTTTATTAACGGAGGTTATAACTTTGGAACGGAGCAGCACAGAAGGAAAATAAAAACTGTTCCGGAATCGGTGGAGCTGCGACAGTTAGAGGAGGTGCTTAGTTTTAATTAAAAAATATAGTAAAATGTCCTCCTTAAATATGGGGAGGTTTCTTATATTCAAAGGAACTGGTCACCAGAATTTTCCCTTATAAATTGCAGCCACCACCAGTGAGTCCTTATATACAGCATTCTAGAATACTGTATATAAGAGCCCAGGCTGCATTGAATAACGTGAAAAAGACATTTATTATACTAACCTAGGGGGCAGTTGGGTCAAATAGGCATTGCTGTTCTTAGATCCGGCGCCACCTATCTTCTGTCCATTGCCATCCCTTTTTCCAGCTTCGTATGGATGACGCCCTCTACATCATCCACACAGAGGCCTCAATGGCACTCCTATGCATGCACACTGATCTGCCATGCTGAAGGCAGAGCAAGGTACTGTAATGCGCAGGCGTGAGGAAAGGGCAAAGACCCCTGCACATGCGCACTACAATACTTTGATCTACCCTCAGCAGGGCAGATCAAAGTGTGCCTGTCCAAGAGTGCCATAGAGGCCTTTATGTGGATGACAAAGGAGGCATCATCCACGTGGAGCTAAGAAGGAGGACATCATGGAGAGGAGAAGAGATGTCGGACCCAAGAGCAGCAATGCCTATTGGACTGGTACCCCCCCCCCAGTGGGTATATATTTTTTCCGCTATTCAGCGTGGCCTGGGTACTTATATATCATATTCTAGAATGCTGTATATTAGGGCTCACTGGTGCTGGCTGCAGCTTATAAGGGACAATATTGAATATGTCATTACTTACTAAGACTGCTTGGCCTCAAGTGATGGTGTTTATGGATATTGGGCCCAAAATTGCGGGCATGAATGATGCCATAGGGCATGAATGTCGGCAAAATGACGCCACAGGGGTGTGTATTACGGCTAGGCCCTGCAATACAGAGAAACCACAATGTAGCCCCAATAACTTGAATGGATGTTTGTCGTAGCATGAAGTCACAAGTGAAATCGAGACGGGACATCCCCCCTTTGACTCCAATAGGGTCAACAAAGATTAGATCCCAATCAATTGAAACAATGGTCATTGATTATAAAAAAGGAAGAGGATTTGTATTCTTATAGTGACTTTATACTATGTACTTTCCTGCCACATGGGAGCCAAGATCATAATACACCGCATCATTAATTAGTTTTTTCCTTGCGGTGACATCATAGTTCTTCAAGTTGGAGTCAATTTATTAAAGTATTTATTGTTGATTTATATCAAAGGCCACACATATCTAAACCCCGACCTTGATTTCCGTAGCTAGCGCAGCCGGCTGGTAGCATCTCTGTGATGAATAATGGAAGAGTGACCATGTTCGAATGCAACTCTGTTCATTAATGTTTATGGAAATCATGAAAATTGGAAAAAGTTGAGCGAGACTATTAATTTCGAACATAACAGCCAGATAAAGATGACATAGTTGCTATGTACATTGGTGTTTGTATATATAACATTGTATATATGATTTTTTTTTCAATGTGATTATGGTTGACATTTAAACATATGCTTTAAATATGTGACAGCCTTCACTATAAATTGGTTCCGACATCCTCTAGGCATCCGATACATTCAATGTCCTGGGGGATAACGCCTTTCAGTGCTACCTTTCGAAAACTAGCAGGAAAGGTCTCTGCAGCGCAAAGATAAAAATATCAACCTGGAAATGGAATACTCTTTAAATAATTCTCTTTTATGTCATTCTGGAGAAATCCACATATCTATGTGGTTGTGCAATCATAGTTATGGGTCACTGGCTACGGCGTTTGAGGCTGATAGTCTGTCTCCCTTAATGTGCAGAATTCAAAAGCAGATTGTGGACAAGACGTCACTGATTCTCGTATTTTAGGCCCAAATAATTTCTACAAGGAATTTAAAGGGGCCCTGTCACCAGGTTTTTACCTTATGAGCAGCGGCCACCACCAGTGATCTCTTATGTATAGCATTCTAGAATATTATATATAGGAGCCCAGGCCACTCTGTATAACGTAAAAAAACAGCTTTATAATACTCACCTAGGGGGCGGTTTGGTATGACGGATGTCGCTGCTTCAGTCTGGCACCTCCTCCATCTTGTGTGAACGCTGTACTCATTCTTCTGAGGTCCCTCTGGATGACGCATCCTACGTCATTGACAAAACCCGGTATTGCAGTCCTGTGCATGTGCAATTTGATCTGCCTGCTAAGGTTAGAGCAAAGTATTGTAGTGCGCATGCGCGGGTGGTCTTTGACCTTACCTCGCGCCTGCGCATTACAGTTCTTTGATCTGCCTTCAGCGGGGCAGATCAAAGTACGCTTGATTAGGACCGCAATGCCGGCCTTTGTGAATGACGTAGGACATGTGATCAACAGGGGACTAAGAAGAAGGAGGACGGCGACTGCACAAGATGGAGGAGATGCCGGACCAAGAGCACCTACACCCATCGGACCGGATTACCCCCTAGGTGAGTATTATAAAGGTGATTTTTACGGTATACAGAATGGCCTTGGTTCTTATATACAGCATTCTGGAATGCTGAATATAAGGACTCACTGGTGATGGCTGCAGCTTAGGGGACAAATCTGGTGACAGGTTCCCTTTAAAGGAAAGGATATTGTCAAATCCTGTGCAAAAAGCCCCCCCCCCATGTCCCTTTTTTGTATGACTATTGCTAATTTATAGGTTCCGATGAGTTACAATTTCCATCAAATATCATTTGAGGGTTCTTAGAAGTAAATGTTTTAGCAGGATGTCAAAGTGCCTAGATATGTGTCGGAATCACATATGATTAGTTTAGGTGGCAAGATGATTTATATATTATCAATGTTTTTAAAAAGAATATTTGTATTTATGTAGAAATAACAAGACCAATTGTATACGCTGTCACAAAGTAATTTCCTCCAGTTCACTGGAATTCTATAATAGTTAATACCATTTATTAGTACAAGTGTATGATTGTAGATGATTACGCATTTCAGTTCCTAGGACTAGAGTCTTCATCAGCGGGAACAAACTAACTGAGCCAGGACAGATCAAGTAAAAATGGAAAAAATACACGGAGCATCCCTACAAGAACGACTCATTGATACGGGAACAAATGGAGACTAGAAATGATAGCGAACCGAACATCTTAAAAGACAAAGTCATTGCTGCGATAAAGCTTCTGTCAAAAAACAAAGCACTTGGATGTGACAATATTCCCATAGACCAAATAAAGTCTTCTTAAGCAGCAGTTGATGTCATCACACGACTGGGTCAACAGATATGGACAACTGCTAAATGGCCCAAGGAGTGGACAAGATTGGAGTTTATTCCTATCCCGAAGAAAAGATATGCTACCGATTGTGGAAACTATTGGACTATTGGGCTTCTACCTCATGCCAGTAAAATACTATTGAAGATCCTACTTTGACAAAGAGCTGCCAGAGGAACAAGCAGGATTCAGAAACAAGGAGATGAAGGAACAAGTGATGAAATTCCTAAAATTAGATGGATGATGGAAAAGGCCAAAGAATATAACAACGAGCTCTACTTTTGCTTCATCGACTACAGCAAAGCTTTTGACTGTGTTGATTACCAGAAACTTTGGAATACCATGAAGGATATGGGTATGCCAAAGATATGGGTGTGCCAAAGCATCTGATCAGCCTCATCAGGAACCTTTCCATTGACCAAGAAGCAACATCTGAAGGAAACACTGTGGCACAGCATGGTTCAAAGTAGAGCGAGGTGTCAGACAAGGCGGCATCCTGTCACCATTCCTCTTCAATTTACATGCAGAAGCTATTTTCAGGAAGGCTGGAGTTGCCGAAAAAGCAGAAATCAAAATTGCTTGACGAATCATTAACAATCTTAAATACACAGATGATACCACATTGATAGCAACAAGCATAGATGGAATGGACTTATTACGACGTGTAAAGATAGAAAGCTCAAACATGGGACTCCTACTCAATACAAATTAGACAAAGATATTGACTACTAAACAGGTAAGACTGGGGCACATATCAGATGGACGGCACAAACTGGAAGTTCTAAAGGACTTCAACCTACACAGATCAATGATGATCACTCAAGATGCAGCGACGACACAGAAAGTCAATAGGGGAACAGCTATGGGCAAAGCAACAATGAAGGTACTGGAGAAGGCCCTCAAATCAACAAACATTTCACTGGTTATAAAGACACAACTCATACATAGTCTGTTCATTTGTGAAATCACATATGGATGTGAAACCTGGATGAAAAAGAAACAAGACAGAAGAAGAAGCAAAACCATTAAAATGTGGTGCTGGAGAAGGATGTTATTAACCCCTTCAGCCCCGGGGCACTTTCCGTTTTTGCATTTTTGTTTTTTGCTCCCCTTCTTCCGAGAGCCGTAACTTTTTTATTTTTCCGTCAATCTTGCCATATGAGGGCTTGTTTTTTGCGGGACAAGTTGTACTTTTATATGAAACCATACGTTTTACCATATAGTGTACTGGAAATTGGCAAAAAAATTCCAAGTGGGGAAAAACTGCAAAAAAGTGTGATGGCACAATAGTTTTTGGGATGTTTTATTCACGGTGTTCACTATATGGTAAAACTGATGTGTGGGTATGATGCCTGAGGTCGGTGCAAGTTTGTAGACACCAAACATGTATAGGTTTACTTGTATCTAAGGGGTTAAAAAAAATCAGAAGTTTGTCCAATAAAAGTGGCGTACGTTTTGCGCCATTTTCCGAAACCCGTAGTGTTCTCATTTTTTGGGATCTATGGCTCAGTGATGACTTATTTTTTGCGTCTCGAGCTGACGTTTCTAATGGTACAATTTTTGCGCAGATGCTACGTTTTGATCGCCTATTATTGCATTTTGCGTAAAACATGCGGCGACCAAAAAACGTAATTTTGGCGTTTGTAATTTTTTTGCAACTACGTCGTTTACCAATCAGATTAATTGATTTTATATTTTGATAGATCGGGCATTTCTGAACGCGGCGATACCAAATATGTGTATATTTATTTTTTTAACCGTTTAATTTTCAATGGGGGGAAAGGGGGATGATTTCAACTTTTAGGTTTTTTTTTTTTTAAACTTTTTAACTTTTTTTTTATTTTACTAGTCCCCCTAGGGGGCTATAGCGATCAGCAATCCGATCGCTCTTATCTATCTGCTGATCACAGCTATACAGCTGTAAAAAGCAGATTCAGTCACTTTTGTTTTCACCCTGCTCCCGGCCGGGTGAAAACGAAAGTAAAACGTCATAGCTGCAGGCGTCATCACATGACCCTGTGCTACGATGGCAACCCCCGAAAGTCACGTGATCACTCACGTGACTTCCGGTGGGGGTGGCGGTAAGTAAAAAACATGGCCGCGCGCATATACATCTCGCTGCCAGATTTTGGCAGCGAGATGTAAGGGGTTAATGTTCCGGGTGGAATGCGATTCCACTCGGAACATGTAGGCACACATGTCAGCTGTTGATAATAGCTGATATGTGCGCCGATCCCGGCCGCCTGCCCGCGGCAGGGGGCGGGGCTTAACGGGACACGCTCCATGACGGATATATCCGTCCATGGTCGTGAAGGGGTTAATACCATGGATGGCAAAAATATCAAACAAATCAATTTTAGAACAAATCAATCAAGACATGCCACTCGAAGCAAGCATCACCAAACTACAACTTGCCTACTTTGGACAGATCATACAAAGAGAACAATCACTGGAGAAGGACATCAAGGTCGGAAGAATAGAAGGAACAAGGTGAAGAAGAAGACCAGCAACCCGACGAATTGATGCTATCAAGATAATGGCAGAGAAGATCCTGGTGGTCTATCTAGGCTGCACAAGATCGATCTTCCCACAAAGGGTTCATCCATCAAGTCACCATGGCTTGAGATAGAGTTGAAGGCGGTTAAAAGATGAACTTGTTGACAACTCATGCAATTGGTCTTGTTATTTCTACATAATAACATCTGATCTGACATCAAACCAATTGTTTTACATCTGAAACCAGACCGCGGCAGCGTCATCACAAATGAGTAATTCCATTAAGAGATATTTTTAGACCCTCGTCTGACTCCGCAGAACACCAAAGTGGAAGCCAGACCTGAGTTCTGTATATTATTGCTTATCTCTAATCTGAACCATATACCACATAAACCATCCATTCGCAAAAGTATCTACACGGTAAAAAGGCAGTATTTTTGACTGTAATCTTAGTAAACCAGATCATTGTGTATTGGGCAACGAGTCATCTTGTCATCTCTACTGGCCCCCTCTATTCTGTGGTGACTTATTCTTTTGCAGTATCTGAACCCTGTACATTACAATTTCTATACTCCCTTAATGCTCTTTATTATAGTTAAACAAGACATTATAACAACTGGAAACCAATGGAGTTGAAAATTAATATAGTACTTTAAAGGAATACGTCACTCTTGTCTATGGGCATCATCTGGTTTTGCAACGCTCCCTTTTAGTTGTATGGGCAGAATTTGCAATACCTGGCACAGACTATGGACATAAACGGATTTTTTGCCCCCCCCTCCCCTCCCCCTCCTACCATTCTTCAAAGCAATCTCTGGCATAATTCACTTTCAAAAGTTGCAAATTTTCTGTTTCACACAAAGTTGTGCAAAAATTTGGCTTTTCACGCATCTCTGATAAAATGGACAAGGGCAGAACAAGAGCTGTGGGGTGTCCTACAACCGAATTCTCACTGACTAGAGTAATATTTGTGGCAAGACGCACACCATTTTACAGAAGCGACTGAATCATGAAGAGGCATGTGGAGTTGGGTAGAAATTTTGACATTTCTGGAAGTTTCTCACCAGTTTTGGCCAGCTCTGCCAAGCTGAGAAAAGAGGGGATGAGGTCGGGGGTGCGGCGGGGAATGGCAATGTACACTTGCCTTATTCATGATGAGCTGCGATCCTACTGCAGTCCTTGACTGGAGTAAGATTTGTGGTGAGGTGCATGGAGGTGCAAACCACTTTTCAGATGTGCCTCTTAATGAATCAGGTGCCTCTTAAAGACGACCAACCACCAGGATTTTCATATATAAACTAAAGCCAGTGCTATACTAACACTATCATGCTGATCCTATACATACCTTTACTTGTGAGATCAGATGTATAGTTTCTGAAATACAGGCAAGTAAAGTCTGTAAAATGCACTGTTATTTGATTAGAGGTGCAATGGAATATCTAATAGGTGGGGTGGGTTTAGATAGTTATTCCCGCCCCTGTCTGCCTCTCTGTCCTTCCTCCCTGTCTGTTATTACAGGGGGAGGAAGGACAGGCAGCAGACAGGTGCGGGAATAACTAGCAAAACCTGACCCACCTATTAGATATTCTGTAGCTGCTATCAATCAAATAACATTTTACAAACTTTATTGCCTGTATTTCAGAAACTATATATCCGATCTCACAACTAAAGGTATGTATAGAATCAGCATGATAGCGCCAGTATAGCACTGGATTTAGTTTATATAGGAAAATCCTGGCGGTTGGTCCTCTTTAATGAATCTCTGACTCCAATACCGGTCTTGAGGAACTGTGGACTTAATTTTAATCTTGATTAACCCCATTAAATCTGGCTGTGATTGGATCATCTCTGGGAAATGATTTTCAATTTCACATCTACAGTAAAACTAAATCGGTTGACATGTTTTTCCACATTCCTGACAGCTGCTATTCTAAGAAGAACTATAGCAAGGAGTTAAATATTCAACGCAGTCATAGCCATTGGTTTTACATGATCTGCATGAGTGGCAGTCACCTGTTGTGCTCATTTCTTCCCATGTCGTTTTATCATTTGTCTATAATGGAGATGCTGTGTTATTGCGGCTCATTATGTCACTGCCACTGGTCGCTTGCACATAATCATTATTGTATTTGCTGATTCAGTGGTCGCAATACCAATGTTTTTGAAAATTTGGAAAGTGCTCATTCTGCAATGTCAGGTGAATGATGAGAAGGACTTCTCTTCGCTTGACAGAGCAAGATATTTCAGATATTGCAACTTATTGTCAAGTGACTATGACTAAATATTTGAGACATCTGGAAGCCGTTAGAATGTAAATGGTTTCTGCAGTTTCTTGCATAAATGAATAGTACAAGTGAAAATAAGCTTTGTACTATATCTTATTAAAAGAATAAGCTTGTTTCCCCACATATGAGCCACGTCTCCCCTTATTTCTACCTCATGGGTGTTACGGTTCGGGGTTCTGTTGTGCTTCAAACCAGTCTAGTTCTGTCATTGACTTCCAAATTGATGTTGGTCAACTCCACAGCGCCACCTGGCCTTTGCTTGAGGCATAAGGTAGCTAGAGTTTTGTACCATCCTGAGTCTAAGGGGTACTTTGCACACTATGACATCGCAGGTGCGATGTCGGTGGGGGTCAAATCGAAAGTGCCGCACATCCGGCGTCGCTGTCGATATCGTAGTGTGCAAATCCTTTCACATATGATTAACGAGCGCAAAAGCGTCGTTATCGTATGATCAGTGTAGGGTCCGACATTTCAATAATTTAGCAGCAGCGTCAGGTACGATGTTGTTCCTCGTTCCTGCGGCAGCACACATCGCTGTGTGTGAAGCCGCAGGAGCGAGGAACATCTACCTGCATCCCGGCTGCAATGCGGAAGGAAGGAGGTGGGCGGGATGTTTACGTCCCGCTCATCTCCACTCCTATTGGCCGCCTGCCGTGTGACGTCGCTGTGACGCCGCACGACCTGCCCCCTTAGGAAGGAGGCAGTTCACCGGCCAGAGCGACGTTGCAGGGCAGGTGAGTGCATGTGAAGCTGCCGTAGCGATAATGTTCGCTACGGCAGAAATCACAAGATATCGCTGCTGCGATGGGGGCGGGGACTATCGTGCTCGGCATCGCAAGCATCGGCTTCCGATGTCGTTGTGTGCAAAGTACCCCTAAGTGCTCTGGCAGCCATACTGAGCATGTGCGTGATGTCATCAATGACAAGATTGGTCATCAGTGACATCAGCGATGAAGTGCCAGCCGCTGATTGGTCATCATGACATCAACAATGATGTGGCAGCGTCTGTATGGCTGCAGCCGATGTCATTACCACATGCCATGTGGCCTGGGCCAGGGTGGCGACTATAAGAGGTCAGTAGCTCCGGCCATCGGCGCGCGAGTGTCATACTGCATGCTGACAGCTAAGGCTGCTATCCTGGCTGTTAGAGTGATTGGGTTCCAGCGCCTTTTTCCTGCAGTGCTTGGGGCAGGTGTGTGTATGGATAAGGACAGTGACTACTTCAGGGCTAGGCGTCGGTGCAAGGTATTCATATCTGTGCACACCCGTACCTTGGTATGTTGAGGGTCAACCATTGTCCTAGCAGTGTGTATGTGTTTCAGGGCAAGGCGCCAGTACCAGGTATTCATATCTCGGTATAGCTGTGTCTTGACACGGTGAGGGTCAGGGTCCACATGGTCTGACATGCCCCCTACACACGTGACCAGTCTGCAGTGTTAGTGACAGTCTTGTGTGTGTGTGTACCAGTCCTCAGGAGCTCAGTGACGTTAACTCGTTAGCCTACTCGGTCTGATGTGCCCTCTACACACATGACTGATTCCTTTGTACCAGTACACGGTCTGACGTGCCCCTGTACGCACGTGACCGGTTCAGCGGTAATGTCCTAGGTTTCCCAGTGAGGTTAACTGGGTTACCTCTCAGTCTGACGGGCTCCTACACACGTGACCAATACCTGTTGCGATTCCTTTTGGTTTTGACGTGTCCCTACACACGTAACCATTACCCATGTATCTGTGAGGTTAACGGACCCGCTACACGTTGGGGTGTGCCCTTAAACATTCCCTTTGTTTCCTTTGGGTTCTCCTGAGTTGCTGTATTTCTTTCTCTTGTCCCATAGTGGCTTTAATACCTGCCCGGCGGACTTCAGTTGACGATTGATATCACATTATTTTATATCCAATCGTCCCCTCCGTAACAATGGGTTCATTATTGACTAACCATCAGGTCACTTAGGTATCAGATTACTGCTGCTTATCCAAGTCTATGGATAAGTGAAAAGAAGGGAGGAGCAGAGTAAAAAGAACACTTAGGGTCAGCACACATGGCGAGTAATACAGAGCGTTACAAAAATCGCCTTCCACTCAGACCTATGTTACTCTATGGGGCAGCACCCATGAGCAATTTTTTTCTCAGCCCTAATCGGACCGAGAAAACAGTCGCAGCATGCTGGGGGTGGAATGTGATCCTGTTTCACTCTCACCCATTCAAGTCTATGGGGGCGAGAGAAACATCAAATTGTTCTCGTGTTACACCGGTGTAACACGAGTGCAGTGCGATTCTCGTATCAGCCGGCAGCGGAGGAGATAGGGAGATAAATCCCTCCCTCTTCTTCACAGTGCCGGCCCTACCCTCCTCAGCGCTGGCCCTCCCCTCCACAGCTGTGGTCTGATCGCACGATCGGACCACAGTCGCATGACACTCGACTCCCGTCGTGCTTCGATCGTGTGCCGAGTGTCATGTGAGGACTTGCACTAATCCCCGTGTGGCCTCAGCCTTAGATCCCTACTGCTGTTTCACAGCTACAATGATCACAATTGCCATATGATGTTTTCCATGCTGCTGCTTCCCAACATGTCAAACAAAAAAAAAGAGCTGCAGCAGAAGTCGGTATACATGAGGCATATAAGATCATGTTCACACTATGGCCACCTACCAGACAAAACCTAATATACAAACAAAATTAGCATAAACATTGTAATAAGTAAAACTAATAGTACATTTAAATGACATAGGGTACTTAGTAACACTGTTTTGATAAAAAAAAGCATAGAAACCATCCCACTGCAACAAGGTGTACCCCAATAGAGATGGTCCAATCCTCTGGTATTAAACTGTCACCTTGAACTAGTCATGCCCCAGTCCTGCTCTGCCGCCTCCTACATTTAGATCAATTGGCAAAGGTACAGTAAGTGTTTTTTTTTACTGCATTTCCCGTGATCTTTTGATTGAAAGGTGTCTCAAATGTCCCATCACAGGAGGCTGGGGCTGCTCTCACTTCTCACTGTGTCTATCACCCCTTGAGTAACAGGACAACATCAGGGGGCTTCACTGCAGTTACTTACTACGGTTTCTTACATTCCCGCCCTGTGAGGGAAAATTTCATGTATCCATGTTGATAGACGTTGTGAGAGATGTAAGTGCAGGGCAAGTTCTCTACTTCTACCTTTAAGCAGCTTCTTTAAAAGAAAATGTCAAAAGGAGGCAGAAATAAAGCAGTGAGTGACATCAGCATCACCCCACAGCTTCTAGCACCACCGTCAATTGAATCATCATCATATGGCCAGCGTTGTTGTCACTCACTGATTCCATTTCTGCCCACTGTGAAACATCTTTTTTCACAGAAGCAACAGCAGTAGTGGAGATAGAAGCAGAGTGCCGGCGCTGCACTCACATCTCCCATAGTGTCTATCAACATGGATCCAAGCTGTCTTCACAGGGTGGTAATGCAAGAAACTGTAATAAGTAACTGCAGCTCCTGCCTCTCCTCTTCCAGGAAGGGCAATAGATGCTGCGGGAAGTTAGTGCAGTCCCAAAATTTTGCCAAGTTATGTTTGAGACTACTTTCAAAGAAAAGGTCACAAGAAGTGCAGTAAAAAAAAAATAAAATTATATATATATATATATATATATATATATATATTGGTTGGGACTGCACTCACTTCCCGCAGCATCTATATATATACTGTATATATTCATTCATTCATTCGTGCCTGGATTGGTAATTCTTTACTAATTGGTCTCCCTGTTACTAAACTCTCCCCTCTCCAATCCATTCTGAATGCCGCAGCCAGGATCATTTTCCTCTCCAACCGCTTCACTGATGCCTCTGCTCTGTGCCAGTCATTGCACTAGTTGCCTATCCGCTACAGAATCCAACATAAACTTATCACTCTCACTTACAAAGCTCTCCACGGTTCCGCACCGCCCTACATCTCCTCCCTCATCTCTGTCTATCACCCCACCCATGCCCTCCGCTCTGCCAATGTCTTAAGACTGACATCCTCAACAATTCGAACCTCCCACTCCCGTCTTCAAGATTTCTGTCGAGCTGCGCCCATGCTCTGGAACACACTACCAAGAGAAATCCGATTAATTCCCAACATCCACACCTTTAAGCGGGCCCTAAAAACGCATTTCTTTAGACTAGCCTATCACCTCACTGCCCTGATCTAACCTAGTCCCTTTCTGCCCTTCGTAACAAAAAATGTACTTCCAATTCTTGTCCCCTGTACCGGTATAAATTCTCACCGACGGGTTCATGCAGCTGCTTTTGAATCCCCTATTAAATCAATGGCTGGACCATATATAACAAGCTTCCCCCCCCCCCCCATTCACCTTTTGGGTCTCCCCTATTTCCTCATAGAATGTAAGCTTACGAGCAGGGCCCTCACTACTCCTGACATCTTAGTTTTGTTATTTTGTATTGTCTCAAATTGTCTGTACATGTCCCCTCTGACTTGTAAAGCGCTGCAGAATATGTTGGCGCTATAAAAATAAAACGTATTATTATTATTATATACATACAGAGAGTGGCTAGATAGGGGAAAGTGTATGTTATCGTGTAATAAAGATATTTACTAAAGTGGTTTAAGGTGTAAAGATAGATATTTAGAAGACATAATGTAGGTGCTGGACCGCCACTTTAAATATTAACTCCAAATAAAAAGAAGCCTAGCTAAAATAGGTGGTCTTCTTATCCAGTCCAGTGTGCAGACTATATAATTGAACTGAAAGACATCTGGTCTGGAGGAGAGGCGATCTTTATACGCAGTTGTCTTGTGAAAAGCAGTTTCCCGGTATATTATGTAATATATGTTTTAGTTAAAGGGAACCTGTCTCCAGATTTTGGTCTTCTAAACTAAAACTAACACTTTAAGCAGCGCCTGTGCTGCATTTTATAAAGGTCCGGTCTGATGGGCGTCCTAATCTGCACCTCCTGTCTCTTCTCTCGCCTCCTCCTGTGCTGATGGACGTGGATGACTATCCTCGTAGGTGGGCAAAATCTTGCGCCTGCGCAGACATATTCCTGGCTTGCGTAGGCACACTTCGCTCTGCACTGTTGCGGGCAGAGCTGAAAACATAGGTGCGCCTGCGCAAGCCAAAAATATGTCTGCGCAGGCACAAGATTTTTCCCGCCTACGCGTCAATCAGCACAGGAAGACGGCAAAAGGAGGGACAGGAGGCACAGATCAGGACGCCCATTGGACCTGACTGGACAATTTGCATACATGGCTGGAGATTTTATAAAGGTATTTGTGTGGTCTAGGGGGAGGGTCAAGGGGGAACATGCACCTTTATCGAATGCAGCACAGGCACTGCTTAAAGGGAACCTGTCACCAGATTTGGTGACTATAAGCTGTGGCCACCACGACTCGGCTCTTATATACAGAATTCTAACATACTGTACATAAGAGCCTAGGCCGCTGTGTAGAACGTAAAAATGACTTTATAATACTCACCTAAGGGGCAGTGTAGACTGGTCGGATGGGTGTCTCCGTTCTCCAGTACCGGCGCCTCCTCTTTCGCCATCTTTGTCCTCCTTCTTCTGAAGCCTGGGTGAATGACGTGCCCTACATCATCCACACACCCCGGCATTGAGGTCCTGCGCAGGCGCACTTTGATCTGCCCTGAGCAAGGCAGATCAAAGTATTGTAGTGCGCATGAGCGGCACCTCAATGCCGGCTAGTGTGGATGACGTAGGGCACGTCATTCACCCAGGCTTCAGAAGAAGGAGGACAAAGATGGCCGAAAGAGAAGGTGCCGGTACCAGAGAACGGAGTCACCCATTTGACCAGTCTGCACCGCACCGCTCCTTAGGTAAGTATTATAAAGTAATTTTTATGTTCTACACAGCGGCCTAGGCTCTTATACATAGCATGTTAGAATACTGTACATTAGAGCCCACTGGTCATGGCCGCAGCTTATAGTCACCGCGACTATATCTGGTGACTTATCTGGTGACAGGTTCCCTTTAAGGTGCTAGTTTTAGTTTAGAAAGTCAAAACCTGGTGACAGGTTCCGTTTAATTTTTAATCTAGACACCTCTATGTACCTAATATAGAAACCTGACCCAGTCAATGACTTTTCAGTAATTACAAAAGGTTAGAATCCAAATTTGAAATGAGTCATTTCTGATTTAAATTCTTTTTCTTTTCTATTTTGGTCATAGAAAAGCCGCAATGTTACATTTTAATTACTGTATGCTCGAGACAAATTACAGGCTCAATGTCACAGAACAAAGAGAGAGATTGTAGGTGCTGAGAATAGCGCTGGAGTATCCATCCCAACAATTGCTCTTTAGACGTCATAAATGAAACGTTCACCAACGCTGAATTCAATGGATACTCTCAAAACTATTATTCTCCATGTTTCAAACTAAAAGAAGAATTTGACCCTGAGAAAAAAAATGTATGTGGACCGACTTCACATATTATTAGACAAAACAAACTGCCTCTAGCACATTGCCATGAGGGCATTCGTAGATGCATATACAATGTCTTGTAAAAGTATTCATACGCTATGAACTTTTCCACATTTTTAAACTTTATACCCATGAACATACAGTGCCTTGAATTTTTCAACCTTTTCCCACACGTCAGGCTTCAAACATAAAGATGAAAATTGACATTTTATGGTGAAGAATCAACAACAACTGCGACACAATTGTGAAGTTGAACAAAATATTGTTTATTTTAAATTTTTGTAAAACATAAATAATTGAAAATTGGGGGAGTGCAATATTATTCGGCCCCTTTACTTTCAGTGCAGCAAACTCACTCCGGAAGTTCATTGAGGATCTCTGAATGATCCAATGTTGTCCTAAATGACTGATGATGATAAATATAATCCACCTGTGTGTAATCAAGTCTCCGTATAAATGCACCTGGTCTGTGATAGTCTCAGGGTTCTGTTTAAAACACAGAGAACATCATGAAGACCAAGGAACACAAGAGGCAGGTCCATGATACTGTTGTGTAGAAGTTTACAGCCGGATTGGGTTGCAAAAAGATTTCCAAAACTTTAAACATCCCAAGGAGCACTGTGCAAGCAATCATATTGAAATGGAAGGAGTATCATACCACTGCAAATCTACCAAGACCTGACCGTCCCTCAATAATTTCATCTCAAACAAGGATAAGACTGATCAGAGATGCAGCCAAGAGGCCCATGATCACTCTGGATGTACTGCAGAGATCTACAGCTGAGGTGGGAGAGTCTGTCCATAGGACAACAATCAGTCATACACTGCACAAATCTGGCCTTTATGGAAGAGTAGCAAGAAGAAAGCCATTTCTCAAAGATATCCATAAAAAGTGTAGTTTAAAGTTTGCCACAAGCCACCTGGGAAACACACCAAATATGTGGAAGAAGGTGCTCTGGTCAAATGAAACCAAAATCGAACTATTTGAGCACAATGCCAATGTTTGAGATAAAAGCAACACAGCTCATCACCCTGAACACTACATCCCCACTGTCAAACATGGTGGTGGCAGCATCATGGTTGGGACCTGTTGTGCTTCAGCAGGGACAGGAAAGATGGTTAAAATTGATGGGAAGATGAATGGAGACAAATACAGGACCATTCTTAAAAAAAACCTGTTGGCGTCTGCAAAAAACCTGAGACTGGGACGGAGATTTGTCTTTCAACAAGACAATTATCCAAAATATAAAGCAAAATCTACAATGGAATGGTTCACAAATAAATGTATCCAGGTGTTAGAATGGCCAAGTCACAGTCCAGACCTGAATCCAATCGAGAATCTGTGGAAAGAGCTGAAAACTGCTGTTCACAAACGCTCTCCATCCAACCTCACTCAGCTCCAGCTGATTACAAAGGAAGAATGAGCAAGAATTTCAGTCTCTCGATGTGCAAAACTGATAGACACATACACCAAGTGACTGCAGCTGTAATCGCAGCAAAAGGGGGCGCTACAAAGTATTAACTTAAAGGGGACTAATAATATTGCACGCCCCGTATTTCAGTTAGTTATTTTAGACAAAAATTTAAAATAAACAATAAATATCGTTCACCTTCACAATTGTGTCCCACTTGCTGTTGATTCTTCACCATAACATTAAAATTTTTATCTTCATGTTTAAAGCCTGAAATGTGGGAAAAGGTTGAAAAATTCAAGGGGGCCGAATACTTTTGCAAGGCACTGTAAATGTATTTTTTTTTTCACATTTTATGTGATATTTTAACACTAAGTAGCAAGTATTTGTGAAGTGTGAAGGAAATGATACATGGGTTTTCTAAATATTTTAAAAAATAAATCTGAAAATTGTGACATACATTTGTATTCAGCCCCCCTGTAGCCTGATATTCTGTAGGTCCACCTTTCCATGCCATGTCTTTATAGGTTTGCAGTTGGGCCATTCTCCTTCCATGTTTGAATGATGGATTGAACAGTGCTCTGTGAGTTCAGAGCTTTGGCTTCTTTTCATAGCCTAACCCTGCTTTTCTTTTCTCCAAAACTTTATCCCTGACCTGTCTGGTGTGTTCCTTCATTTTCATGATACTGTTTGATCTCCAATGTTTTTAAACAAATCTCTTAGGCCTTCACAGAACATCTGTAGTTATACCGAGAATAAATTACACTCAGTTTACTAATTAGGTGACTTCTGGAAGCAATTGGTCACTCAGGATTTTATTTAAGTGTATCAGAGTCTCTGGGGCTGAATACAAATCCATGTTACAATTTTTCAGATCTATATTTTAAAATATTTAGAAAACCATGTATAATTTCCTTTACACTTCACAAATACTTACTACTTTGTGTCGGTATATCTCATAAAATCCCAATGAAAAACATTAAAGTTTGTGGGTGTAACAAGAAAAAATGTTGAAAAGTCAATGGTGTATGAATTTTTTTTTATGATAGGCACTAATTATATATATATATATATTATATATATATATATATATAATCTATATTAATTTACCCAGCTACTCCAGTTCTGTGACATGGTGCCAACAAATTGGACTGCATTTTCATTGTGGCAGGTTCCCTAGAAACTTTTGAGAATAAGCTGTCATGTGTGTTTACCTGAGTAGCAACACTAAATTGTACACCTTGCCATTAAGTGACCTGCATCTTGCATTTTCAACAGTTTTTGCTCCTGCAGGCTCTATTTTTTAATTTGCAGTTGACTCTGAGTGTTATACCATCGGCACTCCCCAGCCCATGAATGCCGACGCTCCTCCCGGCTCAACTCCTGGTTTGGTCCCTGACTCCCAAAGCCCGGGCATGTGCGGTAGGGTTCTTGGGATCACGCTTAAGGTGCAGTTGCGCTGCTCTCCCTTTTCTTGCAGGGCCAGCGTGATCTAGCCCAGAAGTGCCTCCCGGCCCTCATCTTTAGGTACTTTGTATATATGGTATCTTCCCTCAGTGGGAGGTGCCTGCTCAACGTGTCCACGTAGCTAGTCTTCCTGTGCTAGTTGTCAGGTCCTAGTACTTACCTGCCCTCTGTAATGTCCCGTGAACTTGTTTTTGTCCCTGCCAAATAATGTCTATGAACCCACCTGTGTCCATCCTGTGTCCTCCAGATCCTGCCTGCACCTTCCATACTCTAGTGGTTTTTGGAACCAGGCTGCACCAGTCCGCACCAACTTCTGTCTCATCTACTCCAGCTCCTGGTCTCTGTTCTGTGGCGCCAGCTGCCGTGCCTCCTGACAAACTACCTATCAGTAATCTGTCTGCTTCCACCTGCTGTGGTTATGGTGAAGACACGGTACCCGCTCAGGTCCGCTTCTCCGGGTCAGTGAACGTTATCGCGGATCAGTGGATCTACTTCTTCCTTGTCCGGTTACCCGGGTGTGACACTGAGCTGGTGAGATGAGACTATCTGCTATGATGTCTTCTACACACAAAGAAATATTCCAGCTCTTCTTTGCTTAGTCACTGATTAAACACAGCAGTGATACACACTGTGGATGTGATGCACACTGTGGATGTGATGCACACTGTAGATGTAATGCACACTGTAGATGTAATGCACACTGTGGATATGATGCACACTGTGGATGTGATGCACACTGTAGATGTGATGCACACTGTAGATGTAATGCACACTGTAGATGTAATGCACACTGTGGATATGATGCACACTGTAGATGTGATGCACACTGTGGATGTGATGCACACTGTGGATGTGATGCACACTGTAGATGTGATGCACACTGTAGATGTGATGCACACTGTAGATGTGATGCACACTGTAGATGTGATGCACACTGTAGATGTCATGCACACTGTGGATGTGATGCACACTGTGGATGTGATGCACACTGTGGATGTGATGCACACTGTGGATATGATGTACACTGTAGATGTGATGCACACTGTAGATGTGATGCACACTGTGGATATGATGTACACTGTGGATGTGATGAACACTGTGGATGTGATGCACACTGTGGATGTGATGCACACTGTGGATGTGATGCACACTGTGGATGTGATGCACACTGTGGATGTGATGTACACTGTGGATGTGATGAACACTGTGGATGTGATGCACACTGTGGATGTGATGCACACTGTGGATGTGATGCACACTGTGGATATGATGTACACTGTAGATGTGATGCACACTGTGGATGTGATGCACACTGTGGATATGATGTACACTGTAGATGTGATGCACACTGTAGATGTGATGCACACTGTGGATATGATGTACACTGTGGATGTGATGAACACTGTGGATGTGATGCACACTGTGGATGTGATGCACACTGTGGATGTGATGCACACTGTGGATGTGATGCACACTGTGGATGTGATGTACACTGTGGATGTGATGCACACTGTGGATATGATGTACACTGTAGATGTGATGCACACTGTGGATGTGATGCACACTGTGGATATGATGTACACTGTAGATGTGATGCACACTGTAGATGTGATGCACACTGTGGATATGATGTACACTGTGGATGTGATGAACACTGTGGATGTGATGCACACTGTGGATGTGATGCACACTGTGGATGTGATGCACACTGTGGATGTGATGCACACTGTGGATGTGATGTACACTGTGGATGTGATGAACACTGTGGATGTGATGCACACTGTGGATGTGATGCACACTGTGGATGTGATGCACACTGTGGATATGATGTACACTGTAGATGTGATGCACACTGTGGATGTGATGCACACTGTGGATATGATGCACACTGTGGATGTGATGAACACTGTGGATGTGATGCACACTGTGGATGTGATGCACACTGTGGATGTGATGTACACTGTGGATGTGATGAACACTGTGGATGTGATGCACACTGTGGATGTGATGCACACTGTGGATGTGATGCACACTGTGGATATGATGTACACTGTAGATGTGATGCACACTGTGGATATGATGCACACTGTGGATGTGATGAACACTGTGGATGTGATGCACACTGTGGATGTGATGTACACTGTAGATGTGATGTACACTGTAGATGTGATGCACACTGTGGATGTGATGCACACTGTGGATGTGATGCACACTGTGGATATGATGCACACTGTGGATGTGATGAACACTGTGGATGTGATGCACACTGTGGATGTGATGCACACTGTGGATGTGATGTACACTGTGGATGTGATGAACACTGTGGATGTGATGCACACTGTGGATGTGATGCACACTGTGGATGTGATGCACACTGTGGATATGATGTACACTGTAGATGTGATGCACACTGTGGATGTGATGCACACTGTGGATATGATGTACACTGTAGATGTGATGTACACTGTGGATGTGATGCACACTGTGGATATGATGTACACTGTAGATGTGATGCACACTGTGGATGTGATGCACACTGTGGATATGATGTACACTGTAGATGTGATGCACACTGTGGATGTGATGCACACTGTGGATATGATGTACACTGTAGATGTGATGTACACTGTAGATGTGATGCACACTGTGGATGTGATGCACACTGTGGATGTGATGCACACTGTGGATGTGATGAACACTGTGGATATGATGCACACTGTGGAAGTGATGTCACTGCTGCAGCCAAAGTCCAAACACCAACAGAAGATGGGCTCTCCACCTTTTCACATGCGCTTGTATAGAATATTATGTAGCATACTTTCTTATGTGGGTAATTGTGGCTCCCAGTTAGTTACAGTAGTGCCTGTAGCATGCTCTTCTGAGAGCTCGGTACAGAATTTTGGTCAAAGGACCAATTAATCTCTAGATGGTAGATCACTTCGATCAGGCTTAGTAAAGGAAGCGCTAATTGCAGAAATGCTTGACTTCCCACACTGCAGAGAACATAAAAGCCCCCCTGCCCTTTAATTTTCATAATTGATGGAAGACCCAGCAGTAAAATCTCCTTCATGTACAAATTGATTATATATCCTCGCGCTATGCACCGGACCTCTTTCATATGATGACTATAGATTAGACTGGGCAGGTCATTAGGAAGCATTATAGATGCGATGGTTACATGCAGAGTAAAATTTAAATATTTTTGGAACAACAGTGGAATTAAACCCTTTTCCAGTTTAACAAAGAAGACAATTTAGCATTACATTAAAGTGGATCAAAAATCACTAAAAAATTGAGGAATGACTTTAAGTCATTTAAATGACATTTTTAATAGACAGTGTCTACCAACTTCCCAAAGGTTACAGATGACACCATGACTTCAGACTTGGGTGATCCAATCTAATCCAGTACTGCTGGCTATCCATACTAGTTGGCATTTAGCCGGACAGATACAGTGCTCCTAGCTCTAAGATGTCTAAGCAAAGGGGAAACTGTTTCCAACCGGCCAACTCTTAAGCTGATTGCCCTCAATCCACAAACTAATCAACAATTCGAGAACTTGACATCTATGAATAAGGGTGACACAAAGGGGCACTTTGCACGCTGCGACATCGCAGGCCGATGCTGCGATGCCGAGTGCGATAGTCCCCGCCCCCGTCGCAGCTGCGATATCCTTGTGATAACTGCCGTAGCGAACATTATCGCTACGGCAGCTTCACATGCACTCACCTGCCCTGCGACCGTCGCTCTGGTCCGCGACCCGCCTCCTTATTAAGGGGGCGGGTCGTATGGCGTCACTGCGACGTCACACGGCAGGCGGCCAATAGGAGCGGAGGGGCGGAGATGAGCGGGATGTAAACATCCCGCCCACCTCCTTCCTTCCGCATATCCTACGGAAGCCGCAGTGACGCCGGTAGGAGATGTTCCTCGCTCCTGCGGCTTCACACACAGCGATGTGTGCTGCCGCAGGAACGAGGAACAACATCGGACCATCGCGTCAGCGTAATCATGGATTACGCCGACGCTGCACCGATGGTACGATTACGATGCTTTTGCGCTCGTTAATCGTATCATCGAGCCTTTACACACTACGATGTCGCATGCGATGCCGGAAGTGCGTCATTTTCAATTTGACCCCACCGACATCGCACCTGCGATGTCGTAGTGTGCAAAGCCCGCCAAAAGGTTAAAATATGTCTTGTGTAATGAGTAGTAAATAGAAATCTGCATAATGTCGGTGTGCTAGTCACTAGTCTGTGTGTGTATATGCACAGATATGGAGTGCAACAGAATAAGGCAGGCTTCACGTCAGCAGTATTCTGCCACAATGCCGAATCCAGCACAAATGCGTTTCACTTCAATGCATTTTTTATGGACTTGCAGCAAGTTCCAGTCAAATGCGGTTGCATGCGTCATACACAACCTCATGTGACTGGAACTTGCCGCGAGTCCATAGGAAATGCATTGCAGTGAAACGCATTTGTGCAGGATCCTGCATTGCGGCAGAATACCGCTTATGTGAAGCCCACCTAAAGAATTAGGAGATACTGGGAAAAGAAGCTTCTGATAATAATGTAGAAGAAGCAATGGAGAAGAAATAATTAAAAGAGGTTGTCCAATACATTAACATTGATGGTCTATCTTTAGGATAGGTCATCAATGTTTGATCAGCTGAGGAATGACACCCGTTACCCTGACAATTAGATTTTCCCGATGCTGGCAGCGGCAGCCTGTGGCCGGCAATGCTCAGTTTGGGAGCTGCCACGTCTTCTGATAGTTGTCATGGCTGGGTACTGCTGATCCGCCTCCTATTGATTTAAATGGTAGGCGGATGTGCATTACCCGGATGTGCATTACCCGGATGTGCAGGACCCGGATGTGCAGGACCCGCATGCGCCACTATCAGGAGTCAGAGCATCTCCAAAACTGAGCATTTCCAGCCACTTGCTACCACCGACACCGAGAATAGCTGATCGGCGGGGTGCTCGGTGTCGGACCTCGATCAGACACTGATGACCGATCCTAAGGCTAGTCCAACAATGTTAAAGTAGTGGAGAACCTGTTTAAAATGTGAAAGGCCTTCCGAAAAAAATAATTTTAGGGCATACTTCAAAACTTGTTTGGAGTTAAACCAAATGCATAGGGCAGAGGTCCCACATAGTGTGCGTACTTTAAAGCTGTATGTATATAATACACATGCTGCAGAGAAACGCTAACAGTAGTAGCAACGAAGGGGAAAGTTCATGGGCACTATCCACAAGCAGCAATCACATTCAAGGAAATACCCCAACAAAGGTACAGGTAGGGATCCTTACTTTTAGCTGGGTTAGAAACTCAGTGGTGCTCAGTGATACAAATCAAAACCATAGTGTAATCCAATTTCAGAGAATATGATCATCAAATATCCATTCACTTTCCTTTATTTCTTGAGGAACATGGAAGTACAGTATTCAAAAAAATCTGTGACCTGAGGTCTTAAAGTGAATCTGCCAGGTGATTTTGTAGTACAATACTAATCTTATGTTTAAATAGGGCTCAGATCAGTAAGATTTATTGTTGTACGTTATCCAGTTATCTTGTTGTAAGCTCCATAAAATGTGAATGCAAATACAATTTGCATATTCACTGCTCCCGTCACCCCCCTCGCAGCGCATTCACCATCAAGGAGGGAATACGGGTAGGGGCACCAGTGCAAATTCAGTTCAGATTTACTTTCAATGATGCCAGCACTGAGAGGTGTGAGGAGGGAGCAGGGCATATGCAGTTTGTATTTACATATAGTATGCTTGACTAGTTACTACTTCACACTGAGTTCTATAGAACATACAACAAGATAACAAGAGAATGTAAAGCAATAAAACTTACTGATCTTGAAAGGTCTCCTTAAGCCCTATTTAAAGATAACTGTTGTGAACACATTTGGACTGGGTTCCAGTTTGGGGCTCCCTCTTGTGGTCAGAGCTGGTAGTAGAGTTAGTCTGCTTAACAGAAGCCAGACAGCTGATGATGATTGGAAATCAGGCTGCTCAGACTGGGGCTATATAACTGAGTAGTGTTCTCTTGGTCTGGGCCGGTGATCAATGTTGTCTCCTGTGGTGCTGTGGACATTCTGGAGCCTGCCCTATCTTCTGTTTCCACCTGAACTCCTTACAGATAAGTTTTGTCTTTGTACCATTTGCTTGTTTGTTTCCACGTTCTTGTTGTTTTTATTTCTGTGATATTAAGGCTTGTTTCCTGGTTTCTGTTTGTGTGGAGTTCTAGATGTAGTTGTACTATTTCCTGCTGGGAATGTCTGTGTACCCAGCTCCCTATTCTGCAATGCATTTTTGTTTTGTCATGCTTGGTATTAATTTTAGTCCTTCCTCTATATTAGTGTTTTGCTTGGATCCCAGTAACGCCATAATACTGAATTAGTGGACTAGAGATCGTGTGGTCTCAGCTTTTTCATATCAGGTGTGTTGGTTTTTGTTAGGGTTTTGCGCGGCTGCAGACAGTGCTCTTTTCTGTTCTTTCCTATAAAGATAGTTTAGGCCTCATCTTTGCTGAATCTGTTCTCTACAGTGTACTGTATTTCATCTTGTCTCACCAGCTTTACATGTTTGGGGGCTACCTATAATCTTTGGGGAACTGCTCCGATGCAGATTAGCTTTCCATGTTCTTCTCTCTTTAGATACAAATAGCTCTCCGGCTGAGTCGAGGCGACCAAGTCATCGTAGGTATGTCCCATGGCTACTTCTAGTTGTGCTGTCAGTTAGAGGTCTGCAGTCAGCTGAGTTTCCAACCACTCTTGTGATTCTCTGGGTTTCCTAGTTTCTACCCCTTTGATCCTCCTCGTTCACTGAATCATAACAGATAACATTAGTATTGTACTAGAAAATCACCTGACAGATTCCCTATGTGACACCCCTGCACTAGTCAGGGTGTCACAGGAAACTTCACTCCTGTCCTTATAGTGCAGAACCCACCCTCCTTGGTTCCAGGTTCCACCCTATGGTATTCCTACCAACCACATTCAAACCCCCAATCCACACTCACACCAGTACAGGACAGACAAACCAGTGGGTAGGTCGAGAGGGGAAGGGATGCCCACCGAAGGGTTAAGTAGTCTGGTGGGAGGTGACAGAGCAGTCGGCTCCAGGGGAGCAAAGGGAGAGGAAGTGTAGTAGAAACTCTCGAAGGGAGAGGGAACTGGGACCAGGAAAAGTGAAGTAGTGGCCCTCATAGTGTGAGGGGCTGAGGAGTCGAAGCTCCTAATAGGTCGGACTAAATTGGGACACAGCAAAAGCAATACTATTGGGAGCGGATACCTGGACGTGCTCTCCTTCCCAAGCAGCAGTGGTGCACTGGGACTTTTGGTTCACCTGCAGCATGTGTGTGCAATGACTTTACAAAACATCATCTAGCACCCCGATAACTGGCCTGAGTGAGTACACGGTCATTCCCTGCTTCCAGCAGCCCTGCGCTCCCCTGCACCCAACCATCCAGAGTCCCCGGGCCTTCCCTACCTGTGGAGGGAAACGTCATCTAGCTGCCCCATTCCATCAACTCCCATTACCCATTAGTACTCTCCATTACCGCACACCACGGGTGGCGTCACAAACTATATCTCCCCTGTAAATAGCCCCTTCTTAATTTGAGTGTGGCCCCCAGCCCCCGGGTCCGGAGACCCTCGAGCCACGAGTAACCATCCCGGACCCGAGCAGTTGGGCACCTGCAGGGGCGGCACACCTATAGTCTGAAAAAATGTGTTGTTTTTTTTTCGTTAAGAAAATCATGAATCAAATACTGCTGGAAATCTGGTCCAGAATCCTAAAGAAAGTCAGAACTTGTTTTTTTTTTTTGCATATGAGAAAACCAATGACTTAATAGGAAAACCACAAGTAGAAAATGTGATCCGGACCATCTCTCAATAAATGATAAGGCAGCTGGATAGAATGAATCATCCACTGCAGGCAGCTAGTAGTAATAATCTGCTAATAAAACTGTATACCAAGACTCAATGATTAAGATAAAAGTGGGCGAAATAAATCTGTAATTCTCCCTCTGTCATAAAAGCATGAATCTATGAGAAAAGCTGAAGGCTCCAATTTAAACGGATCACTGAGGCAGAGCAGGAAGTTTTAATAATTTGCAGTGATTTAGCGTAAATGCGCGGGCTTCCATCTAACGACGCGATATGCAAATTCTCTCCATGACTTAATGAATACCTCTTTAGGCAGATTCAACAACAATTTTACATTTCCAGTTCTCCGTCGTAAATATGAAGTGTTCCGTATTTAGAGTGTAATGATACGGTTGATACCCGGTGCTTGCACTTACTATTCCGCGGTGATATACTGTAGAATCCTGTCGAGATCGGCGGAGGAGATTGACGACTGCGAATATAAAGTGGACTGCATTGTGGTGTGTTGATGAACAGCTGTAAATTCAATGTTTTAGCTGATTAGTTTCTGGCAGAATCATTATTTGATCTGAATTCTCGGTTGTATGGCACTTCCTCTTGGAGGAATTAAGAATTCTTGAGACTGAATAGAATGACGTTCTAGTTGATGCAGAATACTAATCTCTGCAGCTGCGTACCACTCGCGTTGGCTCTGCAGATGACAAGTGCACCTCGGTAGAGCAATCCACGTGCACCGGCTCATACTTATACTGCTCCATTTTCCAATAACATTGACAGGTCGGTATGTTCAGTACATGCGTCCTCCTCAGAAATGGCCGATAGATATAGAACCTTGACCATTCTCCAGATCGGAGATTTCCTTAAGCGGGCTTTACACGCTACGATATATCTAACGAGATGTCGGTGGGGTCACGTTGTAAGTGACGCACATCCGGCATCGTTAGGGATATCGTAGCGTGTGACAGCTATGAACGAGCAGAAATACTCACCTTCTCGTTCATCGTTGACACGTCGCTCATTTTCTAAAAATCAAACGTCCTGTTGTTCATCGTACCCGGGGCAGCACACATCGCTCCGTGTGACACCCCGGGAACGATGAACTGCAGCTTACCTGCGGCTCGCCGTCAATGCTGAAGGAAGGAGGTGGGCGGAATGTTTACGTCCCGCTCATCTCCGCCCCTCTGCTTCTATTGGTCGGCCGCTGTGTGACGTCGCTGTGACGCCGAACGTCCCTCTCCCTTCAGGAAGTGGATGTTCGCCGCCCACAGCGAGGTCGTTTGGGAGTTAAGTACATGTGACGGGGGGGTTACAGCATTGTGCGACACGGGCATCAAATTCGACACGGGCATCAAATTGCCCGTGCCGCACAATGCTGTAACCCCCCATCACAAGCACTTACCTCCCAAACGACCTCGCTGTGGGCGGTGAACATCCACTTCCTGAAGGAAGAGGGACATTCGGCGTCACATCGACATCACACAGCGGCCGGCCAATAGAAGCGGAGGGGCGGAGATGAGCGGGATGTAAACATCCCGCCCACCTCCTTCCTTCAGCATTGGCGGCGATGGGGGCGGGTACGATCGCACATGTGAACGTACGATAAATCGTAGCATGTAAAGCAGGCTTTACTCCTTACCCCTGAAGTGATGTGGCTGGTGTAAATAGAGAAGAGGGCAGCTTTCTCCGTCACTTCTATGGCACAAGCAATTTTTCTTGGGTGTTTTTTTTTTAAATTCCCATCAAAGTGAATGAAGAGAGTAAAATGACTACCTCTCTATTTACCAGGCTGGATTGGGTTTTGAGGGACCCTTCATTCTGGAGATTGCTGCAGGTTCCAGAAGTGGGACTTGCATCTATCAGGCATTTATGGCTTATCCTCTGGACTGGAATGACCCTTTAATAGCCCAGAGGCTCAGAGGGCAGAGCTAAAATGAGCAGACTGATCAGTCAAATTGGCTGAAATATGCTCTTTCTTGCGAATTCAAACATTTTGGATTCAGGGTTCGCAAAAAATCAAAACTTTCCTAGCACCATTTTCCCACATATTGAGCTTTAATATCATTCACTATGATCGGATTCTCTTGCATGTGAGAATCAGAGCAGAGGTGCAGAGGAGAGGGAGAGCATAACTTCTCCACACTCTCCATTGCCTGTATCGGCGTATGACGGACTGACGACATAGTGCAGTTCGATGTTTTGCACGCACCATTGCATTCGATATAAAGCTCCAATTGCCGAATACTTAAAATGCTGTAATTTTTTTCTCCTGCTGAATCGGCATGAGAAAAAAAGTGCTGGTTGCACTGCCCTATAACATAACATTAATGCTTTCCAACAAAACATCAGCTAGCACTTGTCCGATATATATGCTTGTGTGAGCAAGCCCTTAGTCTCTTTCCTCTGTAGTGTGTAAGGTCTTATGGCCAGCAGGGTTCTCTCTCTCTCCCGTAAAGTGTAAGCTCTTATGGACAGCAGGAACCTCTATCTCTCTCCTGTAGAGTATAAGCTCTTATGATCAACGGTGTCCTCTCTCTCTTTTGCAGAGTGTAAGCTCTTTTGGTCAGCAGGGTCCTCTCTCTCCTGTAGAGTGTAAGCTCTTATGGTGAGTGGGGTCCTCTCTCTCTTTTGTAGAGTGTAAGCTCTTTTGGCCAGCAGGGTCCTCTCTCTCCTGTAGAGTGTAAGCTCTTATGGTGAGTGGGGTCCTCTCTCTCCTGTAGAGTGTAAGCTCTTATGATCAGCAGGGTCTTCTCTCTCCTGTAGAGTGTAAGCTCTTATGGTGAGTGGGGTCCTCTCTCTCCTGTAGAGTGTAAGCTCTTATGATTAGCAGGGTCTTTTCTCTCTTGTAGAGTGTAAGCTTTTATGATCATCAGGGTCTTCTCTCTCCTGTAGAGTGTAAGCTCTTATGATCAGCAGGGTCTTCTCTCTCCTGTAGAGTGTAAGCTCTTATGATCAGCAGGGTCCTATCTTTCCTGTACAGTGTAAGCTCTTATGGTCAGCGGGGTCCTCTCTCTCTCTCCTGTAGAGTGTCAGCTCTTATGGTTAGTGTGGTCTTCTCTCTCCTGTAGAGTGTAAGCTCTTATGGTCAGTGTGGTCCCCTCTCTCCTGTAAAGTGTAAGCTCTTATGGTCAACAGGGTTTTTCCAATCAATTACATGCTTTCTAATATTGAAATTTGTTCAAATTTATTTGCCGTGAATCAATTATTTGTTTTTTTCTGAATTTCAAAAGAAATGATAATTTCTAGTTAGCCCTAATGTCTTGTAGGTCCAGTTTCTAAAATCAAACCTGATTAGGCTCACCGTCTACAAGGAGTGAGTATAGATGTTGCAAATGTTTTATGAGAAATGGAAAATTAATAAAAATTGTAAATCCCTTAACAGATTATTAATATTTCTGTAACAGTCAGTGTATATTGAGAAAATCCATTGCAGTCGTAGAACCACTTTACTGAGCCAAGCCAGAAGTGCATCCAGCCATAAGGAGAAATATAACTCCTTCCAATAGATTTCCTATTTTTTTATGTATCCACTGGCTATAAAAACAGCATCAAACACTACTACAAATCAGGCATGGGCGATTCCAGACATGTGTCTTTGATTTTAGGGATTTGTCTCTTGAAGAAAACTCCTCTCTAAAAAAGAAGCTGGCATGGTGATCAGCATTGTATCATCACTAAAGGAAGCCATATCTGTCTCCCAGCTGCAGGGTATTTGAGTTTAGGTTTCTTCTTATCGGGGTGACCAGAAAATGACTATACAGGTGGGCCGTAAGTATGGATACATCCTGATCCATGGGCGTCACCGGGCCTCAAATGTTTTGCCCTCCCATGTACTATATGTAATATGCCACAAACGGTAAGGTGGTATCAGCAACCACTTGCATTTTTATCAGGGTGTATCCATACTTATGGCCCACCCAGGGTGTAACCATATTTATGGCCCACTCTGTATAGTAGTCACATGTACATAAGGTCTATCTGCAGTACAATATATCGATTCTCAATTTTGCACAGGATTATTTTGGTTTTATCCCAATGAGGCTTTATAGAGATCCTGCCACCAAATTTCTAGGAGCTCATTTGAAGGTCTCTTGCTGTAGGACTTGTCAAAATGTCCTTTTTTTAAACATTTTTCTATTACTCTGGTAAAAGAAAAAAATATTCTCAGCAGAAGCTATATGTAAAGAGTAGAAATGAACAATTTGATTTGTGCCATCTTGGTTAAGCATCAAAGTCTGGTCCTCCATGGCAGCTGGTCTTCAATTCTGTTTCTGGCATCCTCGATGCTTTTGGTGCTTAGTGACTAGGCCTCAGGTGATGAGACCCAAGTTGACCTGAGCAACCAATAGTTGCTGGATGGGGTGAAGAGAGGAGCAGAGTTAGGGTGTTCATAGAGACCAAGACCGGGCCTGGGGGTACAAGGGCCAGCCAACCTGATCTCCTACTTTGAGGCAGCGCATCCAGCTTTAATCCATAGCAGCACAGAGACCTGCCAGGTCCCTGCACTGCGATACACACTGCCATTCAAACAGTGGCTGGCAACTGTGTCTGTACTGTGACTAGGGGCAGCACATCACAGTGAAGTCATGCACCATGGTGCACACTCTGATGTAAGCTGCCAGCTACTGCAGGCTGGCTACAGAGGACACCCAGGAGACATGGGAGCTGAGGGAAGGTGAGTGGAATTTTTTAAAAAAAAATTATGCATTAGAGACAGTCTCGGACCACATATACCAGAAGGAGGATCAGATATACCAGGATGGTGGACATATATACCAGGATGAGGACCATATATACCATGTATACCAGAATGGGGTCCATGCATACCAGGATGGTGGACCATGTATATCAAGATGGGCCCAGGATGAGGACATATATACCAGGATGGGCTCAGGATGGGGGATATATATACCAGGATGGTAAACATATATACCAGGATGAGGACCATATATACCATGTATAACAGGATGGGAGACCATGTATACTAAGATGAGCCCAGGGTGAGGACATATATAGCAGAATGAGCTCAGATGGGGGATATATATACCAGGATGGTAAACATATATACCAAAAAGTGGATCATATATGCCAGGATGAGGAACATATATAACAGGATGAGGACCCTATAGACCATGTATACCAGGGTGGGGACATATATGCCAGGATGAGGGACATTACTACATAATGAAGGGGGAGGCGGGACAAATCGTATGTCTTTATAGAATTTATAACACTACAGGTGCCCTTACATCTGACCAACGTCCGGGGTAGGGGTGGTGGCCCTGTGACACCCTGGCATATCAGGTCGCAACGGGACCCAGGCATGCTCCCCCTCAGCGGCAGCGGTGTCCAGAACTTTGGTTTACTACAGTTGTCGGTGTCAGCGTTATTGGACTGAGTGAGTACACGAGTGACCCTTACCTCCCCAACGGCATCTCCCTGTCATAATCACCGAGCCCCGGGGCTTTCCCCTACCCGTAGAGGGGTTAAACACCTGGCTGCCCACTCCATCGCCACCGGGTACTCCTAGCCGCAGCGGTGGTACTCCACCTTACAACACACCACGGGTGGCATCATGAACTATTCTATACAATACTCCTCTGTAAAATAGCCCCTTTTTCTATTCGAGCGGCAGTGAGACCCCCGGGTCCGGACACCCCTCGAGCCACCGCGGATCCGGATCCGAGCAGCCCGGCTGCTGACACGGGGGCGGTACAGCCCAGTCCAAATTTCGCACCAGGGCCTATTGAATTCTAGTTACACCACTGAGCTCCATAATGTTTGGTAAAATCTTTACACATAGCGAGTGCTGAGATAATATATAAGAAAAGGCCAGATCGAAAAACAAGGGCATGTTTGGAAGGTCAGTATACAATTCCTAAAGCATCATACAATCGGTAAAGTCATTACCAGGACAATTGACATATTTCCACGAATTGGCCAACTAGGTAGACAGTCAATCTGATGAGCAACAGTCATAAAAGGACTATAGTATCTCATATGGTTATTTGGAAGGTTCAGTGCCCAGCTGGTACAGTCAGGATGTCGTAAGCTCCCAAGTACCTGGCACAGTTGTCCTTTTTAGTCAGCGCCCTAATTCGTACATCCTTTAATTGTCTCACGAAAGATGCACTCCAATGCCTCGGGGTAGACCGACACTTCCAAAATATTCACTATCGTATACATACAATGCATTTTTTTGCTTTCGTATAATAAAAAAAAAAATATTCTGCATTAATTCTTCATTTTATGAACACAGTTCCTTATTTTTGTGGCCTCGAGACAGAACACAAAAACAGTTTTTGGATTCAGTAACATCTGACATAAAGTGTCTAGCGGAGCCTCAGTGTATCCCAGGGCAATGCAAAATAAATGTCTTTTTTATTGCTAAGTCTCCCCGCGTCTACATCCACACACAAACATAAAACTAATTTGCACCGCAATGTTTATTCTGTGCAAGTTTTAAAAAAATAAATGGCAAAATCCAGTTTCTCCAATATGGGTCCCCGAGAAAAGGAAATATTTTCTTTTTGTTTATACCCAGATGACTTTTTTTTTGCATAACAGAAGTCATTGTTTTTCTAGATAAAAATGCACTTTGGCACATGTACGCAGACTAAACTTTCTGTGATTGCTCGGCGCTGCCAACAGCTTCTGGCGGTCTTCACGCTACTCTCTTTTGTCTCTCTAACCACATGCTTTTTGTGTTGGAGCCAGCACCTGTGGGCAAACAAAAGCCCATGCACAACAGCTGCAGGGCTCATGTCAAAAGGGAGATGCATTTCTAAGAAAGAAGCCCTTTGGTCCATGGATGACTTCCTTCTTTCCACCATTGAATTGTTGGCAGCGACTGCTGAAATGACTATTAATTGCTCTTCTTGTTTCAGATTTCACGGGTGTGAGTCATTTATTACTCAAGTATACACTCCATTCTGGAGCCAGTATAGCAATTAAATGGAATGTTATTTTTTGGAATAAGACAGTTTCCGGTGACAGACAGTCTTGTGGTGTCCAACTCTTGTTTTCATCCTTTTCCCTTTAGGACCCTGGGGCGTTGTTCAGACTGTCAGCTGCTGTTCATCAGTACTTTCCTTGTCTATATATACCTTCACTTCCTATTACTCGGTTATGATGATATTTGCTACTTCTTTATCATGTCTTCAGTGCAAGCAGGCAGCTTGTATACATCAGAAGAATATTGGTAGTTGTTGGAGATGCTCTCCCTGAGACAACTAGAGATAAGTTGTTTGTGGTTTTCCCTTGTTTGTTATCCCTGTGTGTCTTTTAGTGCCTAGTGAGGTTGACAAAGACCTTATCCTATCCGCTCCCTACCTAGGGCACCGATCAGGGTAAGCCTAGGGTCAGGTATCCAACTCGGCACATAGGTGCGAAACCTAACTAGAGCGGTGAGGGAACCCACGGCCTAGTGGTAGGCTTAGTCAGGTGTCACCATCTCCAACTTCCCTAGACATAAGGTTTCCCTTCCCTTTCCTATCACCGTTCACTTGGTACTTCCCCGTACCTAGCGTGACAAAGACATCTCAAATACAAAGGGACATGTGCCCTTTTGGGTGCCACGTGGAGCACATCATGGTGGTTACATTGATTCATTGGTTTCTGTCTTAATGTTATGGCACAAGGGTCTTCTGTTAATCCATAGTTGTGTCATGTGATTTTGAGATACTCTGTCTATAGATGTTTAGGATATATGTGTCTATATATGGCCAGATTTGCCAACTTTACTTTTTATTTTTTCGGGAAAGCTTACCAACAAATCAAGGACAGACAATATTTTTTACAAACACATTGGAAAACCATAATAAATCATGATTATAGGGGAAAAATGTCTACCGCCCATAGTTTTGATATGAAAACATCAGCTACATTTACGGTCAGCTATAAAATGATGATAATTACAGTCAAAATTATCTGTATAAGGTTCTTCAGATTAAAATAAAAAGACAGACACCTTACATTTTTTTACAGACAGGACAAAAATAACCTCACCAAATACTCAATGAGTGAGCATGGCCTTACAGTCCAATAACTCACCATAATACACAGTGTGGAGGTGGTAGTGACCTCCTTACATCTTTGGCCTATAAGCAGCTGCACTGGTTGCACCAACGTCCTGTCCGCCCTGAGTGTAAATAATCAGGATATTGGTGCTTTTCTACAATTATCTGTGAACCTGTTTGACACTCGCACTCGAGTGTTCCACGTAAATGTCTGAGAAGATTCTACTGCTAAATACTGAATTAATTCTTGTTTCTTGACAATGATAATGAACATTTTTGGCTTAGAGATACTGAGGTAAAAAACTCACCAAATACTCAATGATTGAGCATGGCCTTACAGTCTAATAACTCATCATAATACACTGTATGGAGGTGGTAGTGGCCTCCTTACATCTTGGGCCTCTGAGCAGCTACATCGGTTGCACCACTGACCTGTCTTCCCCAAGTGTAGATAATCAGGATACTGGTTCTTTTCTACAATTATTTATGAACCTGTTTGACACTCGCACCCGGTTCTTCCATGTAAACGTCTGAGAAGATTTTACGGCTAAATCCTACATTCATTCTTGTTTCTTGACAATGATAATGAACATTTTTGGCTTAGAGATACTAAGGTAAAACATTCACCAAATACACAATGTGTGAACAAGGCCTTACAGATACAGAAGTAAAAAAACCTCTCACCAAACACTCAACAAGTGAGCGTGTCCTGACAGTCCAATAACTCACCATAATACACTTTATGAAGGTGGTAGTGACCTCCTCCTTACATCTTGGGCCTATGAGCGGCTGCACCGGTTGCACCACCAGCCTGTCCACCCTGAGTGTAGAAAATCAGGATACTGGTTCTTTTCTACAATTATTTGTGAACCTGTTTAGCACTCGCACCTGGTTCTTCCATGTAAATGTCTGAGAAGATTCTACTGCTAAGTCCTAAATTCATTCTTGTTTCTTGACAATGATAATGGTCATTTTTGGCTTAGAGATACTAAGGTAAAAAACTCACGAAATGGTCAATGTGTGAACATGGCCTTACAGATACAAAAGTAAAAAAAAAACACCTCACCAAACACTCAACAAGTGAGTGTGTCCTTACAGTCCAATAACTCACCATAAGGCCCCTTTCACATGTCAGTGATTCTGGTACGTTTGTGCTTTTTTGTAAACGTACCAGAATCACTGACATACGCAGACCCATTATAATCAATGGGTCTGCTCACACATCAGTGATTTTTCACTGCACGTGTCTCCGTGCGGCGTACCCGCGTGTGCGTGATTGCCGCACGGAGACATGTCCATTTTTTTCTGGCATCACTGATGTCCCACGGACCACGCAGTGGTGTGGTCCGTGAAACACGTGCCAGAAAAAAACGTACTTTTAAAATAAAAATCATTTTTACTCACCCGGCTCCAGCGATGTCCTCTGCTGCCCGTGCAGCTTGCTGCTTCTGAGCCGGCTGATTACTGTTGCGCATATTCATGATGCACGACACAGCCGACCCGGAAGCAGCTGCTGCGGGGGTCAGCGCCGGCCGGATGCTGCACCGCGGGAGCGATCAGCACCATGCTGATCCTTATATCTTGGGCCTATGAGCGGCTGCACCGTCTGTGAACCTGTTTGACACTCACACCTAGTTCTTCCATGTAAACGTCTGAGAAGATTCTACTGCTAAGTCCTAAATTCATTCTTGTTTCTTAACAATGAGAATGGACATTTTTGGCTTAGAGATACTGAGTTAAAACACTCATCAAATGGTCAATGTGTGAACATGGCCTTATAGATACGGAAGTAAAAAAAAACAACTCACCAACTACTCAACGAATGACCATGGCCTTACAGTCTAATAACTCACCATAATACACAGTATGGAAGTCGTAGTGACCTCCTACATCTTGGGCTTCTGAGCGGCTGCACCGGTTGCACCACCGGCCTGTCCACCCCGAGTGTAGATAATCAGGATACTGTTATTCTTCTATAATTATATGTCAACCTGTTTGACACTCGCACCCGGTTCTTCCATGTAAACATCTGTGAAGATTCAACTGCTAAGTCCTAAATTCATTCTTATTTCTTGTTGATGATAATAAACATTTTTGGCTTAGAGATACTGAGGTAAAACACTCACCAAATAGTCAATGTGTGAACATGGCCTTACAGATACGGAGGTAAAACCCCCCTCACCAAATACTCAATGATTGAGCATGTCCTTACAGTCCAATAATTCCCCATAGTACACTGTATGGAGGTGGTAGTGACCTCCTTCCATCTTGGGCCTTTGAGCAGCTGCACTGGTTGCAGCACCAGTCTGTCCGCCCCAAGTGTAGATAATCAGGATATTGGTGCTTTTCTACAATTATTTGTGAACCTGTTTGACACTTGCACCTAGTTCTTCCATGTAAACGTCTGAGAAGATTCTACTGCTAAGTCCTAAAATCATTCTTGTTTCTTAACAATGATAATGGACATTTTTGGCTTAGAGATACTGAGGTAAAAAACTCACCAAATAGTCAATGTGTGAACATGGCCTTACAGATACGGAGGTAAAAAAAACCTCACCAAAAACTCTACGCTACATTTACGATCAGCTATAAAATGATAATTACAGTCAAAATTATCTGTATAAGGTTCTTCAGCTTAAAATAAAAAGACAGACACCTTACATTTTTTTACAGACAGGACAAAAATAACCTCACCAAATACTCAACGAGTGAGCATGGCCTTACAGTCCAATAACTCTCTATAATACACTGTATGGAGGTGGTAGTGACCTCCTTACATCTTGGGCCTCTGATCAGCTGCTCCGGTTGCACCACCGGCCTGTCCACCGCGAGTGTAGATAATCAGGATACTGTTATTTTTCTATAATTATATGTGAACCTGTTTGACACTCGCACCCGGTTTTTCCATGTAAACGTCTGAGAAGATTCTACTGCTAAGTCCTGAATTCCTTCTTGTTTCTTGACAATGATAATGAACATCTTAGATGAAAATGTATTGAATGAAATACAGCTGCGATATCTCCGCTGAGCCAATTAAAGCAAATATTTCTTCTTTGCGGCAGCGTCGGCTTTCGGCGACCGATAGGATGCCTAAATCTGTCAGATGTGAGGTTGCTTAGAAACTAAATAATATTTTTCTTCAGGCGGTTTGCATGCTTGAGCCTGGGCGGCCATACCTATTAATTTTCTCATTAAAAGTCATGATCTTCCCACAAAAAAATCAGGTGCGCACAAAACACCTGCTAGCTTTGTCTACGCATACAGTGGGTCATGTATATGGGTTTGAGTCCGGCTTATGAAAAATAAAAAAATATATATATAATAGTTCAACAGCAACCAATCTGCTAATTGGAGGTCAGCTTTTCTGCAAATTGCCCTGGAAAAAAAAGACGATAAAGAACTTTACATCTTTGTAATGTTTTGTTTGAAATGTATTTGGTTTAGAAGGCAGAACGCTTAAAGGGGTATTCCCATCTCCAAGATCCTATCAATATGTCTTAGGCATAGTAATACTAATATTAGCAAATACCACCACTTAGAAATGTAGTATAGTTCTCCTGATTAGTTATGTCTCTTACTTCATGTGCAGGGCATTGCAGCTTAGGTATCCATGGTTACGACCATGAGCAACCAACTAACTGACTATATGAGTTGACGTAACCATGGATACCTGAACTGCAATACCCTGCAGATGAGGTAAGAGACATGGATATATCAGGAGAACTATACTACATTTCTAATTGGAGATATTTGCTAATATTATTAATGTTACACCTACTACATATTGAGATAGGATCTTAGAGGTGGCAATACCCCTTTAAATTCTCTACCTTCACCTTAGCAAAACTTTGGTACAAAACTCAAATTTCTCATAAAGCAAAATGAAAGCACCACTCCAGCATTTATTTATTTGTGGTGCTTCTAATCTAGGTTCCTTCAATGACCCTACTCTCATACTCACCCTTCGTTGTCTACATCTTCTATCACCGCCACTCCAGGTGGTCAACGGCACTTGGGGACCTGTCGTCAGCTCGTTTCATGGAACACGCCGGAGTTCACAACTCAACACAAGTCTATGAGAGCCTCGTTCTGGCTCTCATAGCTTGTGCCATAACTTTTGACTCCAGACAGTCAGATTTTGGGGTTTCAAGATGGTGCTGCGGAACAGGAGCAGTGCTGATATAAAGAGAAGACGGTGGGTGAGCATAAAGATAGGGGTAGGGACTTTAGATTGGAAGCACCACTTCAGCGCTGAAAAAAGTATATACTAGAGTGGTGCTTTAATACACTTTCCAGTATGCAAACTGCAGTACACATGACAACCACTGGGTGGCCACATATAGAGAGATATATTGGAGAAACATCTCTCCTCTGAGTATCGTAAAATCATGTTTTTTTCAGAATATATTAAGCCAGGAATAAAGGTAAATAATAATGTATCTGTAACTTTGAATAAAGTTCATACTCATAAACCAAGAAGCTGACAAAACCCTTAACAGATTGCAATTTTCTTCACAACCACTTGATGGCCACATATAAACATTATGGTGTTCATTATTTTGAAGAATAGTGCCGCCAAACTGAATGTGATTTTAGCCTCGTATCTACATATTCATAACATTCATTTAAAATATAAGTGTTTACTTAACTATCCTCTAGAATTTGCAAAGATATGATTTTTTTGTAATATACTTCATTACCTTATTTTGTTTCCGTCTCTCCCAAACACTATATTGACTAATTCATGCACCTTTAGAAGCTGCTTTCAACTGCTGCTCAGCGAATTCTAACAGTCTGTGTAAGGGACTTTCCCTGTCTAAGCTTTTCTGCCTCCCTTTAAATACTCAAACAAGGAAAGCCCCTTACATTTACTGTTAGAATACTGTGTACAGATCTTTGTTGAGTAGCAGTTGAAAGCATCTTCTAAAGGAACATGAACAATGCTTGTAAAACAGCACTATAGAATAATGTTTGGAAGATAAGGAAGCAAATAAGGTAATAAAGTATATTATCCCCAAAAAATAATAATTTGTAATACCTGCAAGGATAATTAAATAAATAAATGAAAATAAATAAATATATACTGTATATATATATATATATATATATATATATATATATATATATATATATATACATACATACATACAGTACAGACAAAAAGTTTGGACACACCTTCTCATCTCTAGAACACCTGTTAAGAGGAGACTTTGTGCAGCAGGCCTTCATGGTAAAATAGCTGCTAGGAAACCACTGCTAAGGACAGGCAACAAGCAGAAGAGACTTGTTTGGGCTAAAGAACACAAGAAATAGACATTAGACCAGTGGAAATCTGTGCTTTGGTCTGATGAGTCCAAATTTGAGATCTTTGGATCCAACCAACGTGTCTTTGTAGAAAAGGTGAACGGATGGACTCTACATGCCTGGTTCCCACCGTGAAGCATGGAGGAGGAGGTGTGATGGTGTGGGGGGGCTTTGCTGGTGACACTGTTGGGGATTTATTCAAAATTGAAGGCATACAGAACCAGCATGGCTACCACAGCATCTTGCAGCGGCATGCTATTCCATCCGGTTTGCGTTTAGTTGGACCATCATTTATTTTTCAACAGGACAATAACCCCCAAACACACCTCCAGGCTGTGTAAGGGCTATTTGACTAAGAAGGAGAGTGATGGGGTACTACGCCAGATGACCTGGCCTCCACAGTCACCAGACCTGAACCCAATCGAGATAGTTTGGGGTGAGCTGGACCGCAGAGTGAAGGCAAAAGGGCCAACAAGTGCTAAGCATCTCTGGGAACTCCTTAAAGACTGTTGGAAAACCATTTCTGGTGACTACCTCTTGAAGCTCATCAAGAGAATGCCAAGAGTGTGCAAAGCAGTAATCAAAGCAAAAGGTGGCTACTTTGAAGAACCTAGAATATAAGACATATTATCAGTTGTTTCACACTTTAAGTATTTCGTTCCACATGTTTTAATTCATAGTTTTGATGCCTTCAATGTGAATCTACAATTTTTAGAGCCATGAAAATAAAGAAAACTCTTTGAATGAGAAGGTGTGTCCAAACTCTTGGTCTGTACTGTATATTTATTTATATATATATATATATATATATATATATATATATATATATATATATATATATATATATATTCTCTTATATATACATATATAAAATATTAAATAAATAAAAAAAATCTATATAGATATTTATATATATATATATATATATGTGTATGTATGTATGTATATATATATATATATATATATATATTTTAAATGTATTTAATATTTAATATTTTATATGTATATATAAGAAAAAATAAAATATATATATATATATATATGTACCCTAATATATATATATCTATATATCTATCTATATATATCTATATATCTATATATCTATCTGTATATCTATAAAACTATATACAGTTAGGTCCAGAAATATTTGGACAGTGACACAATTTTCGCGAGTTGGGCTCTGCATGCCACCACATTGGATTTGAAATGAAATCTCTACAACAGAATTCAAGTGCAGATTGTAACGTTTAATTTGAAGGTTTGAACAAAAATATCTGATAGAAATTGTAGGAATTGTACACATTTCTTTACAAACACTCCACATTTTAGGAGGTCAAAAGTAATTGGACAAATAAACCAAACCCAAACAAAATATTTTTATTTTCAATATTTTGTTGCGAATCCTTTGGAGGCAATCACTGCCTTAAGTCTGGAACCCATGGACATCACCAAACGCTGGGTTTCCTCCTTCTTAATGCTTTGCCAGGCCTTTACAGCCGCAGCCTTCAGGTCTTGCTTGTTTGTGGGTCTTTCCGTCTTAAGTCTGGATTTGAGCAAGTGAAATGCATGCTCAATTGGGTTAAGATCTGGTGATTGACTTGGCCATTGCAGAATGTTCCACTTTTTTGCACTCATGAACTCCTGGGTAGCTTTGGCTGTATGCTTGGGGTCATTGTCCATCTGTACTATGAAGCGCCGTCCGATCAACTTTGCGGCATTTGGCTGAATCTGGGCTGAAAGTATATCCCGGTACACTTCAGAATTCATCCGGCTACTCTTGTCTGCTGTTATGTCATCATAAACACAAGTGACCCAGTGCCATTGAAAGCCATGCATGCCCATGCCATCACGTTGCCTCCACCATGTTTTACAGAGGATGTGGTGTGCCTTGGATCATGTGCCGTTCCCTTTCTTCTCCAAACTTTTTTCTTCCCATCATTCTGGTACAGGTTGATCTTTGTCTCATCTGTCCATAGAATACTTTTCCAGATCTGAGCTGGCTTCATGAGGTGTTTTTCAGCAAATTTAACTCTGGCCTGTCTATTTTTGGAATTGATGAATGGTTTGCATCTAGATGTGAACCCTTTGTATTTACTTTCATGGAGTCTTCTCTTTACTGTTGACTTAGAGACAGATACACCTACTTCACTGAGAGTGTTCTGGACTTCAGTTGATGTTGTGAACGGGTTTTTCTTCACCAAAGAAAGTATGTGGCGATCATCCACCACTGTTGTCATCCGTGGACGCCCAGGCCTTTTTGAGTTCCCAAGCTCACCAGTCAATTCCTTTTTTCTCAGAATGTACGTAACTGTTGATTTTGCTACTCCAAGCATGTCTGCTATCTCTCTGATGGATTTTTTCTTTTTTTTCAGCCTCAGGATGTTCTGCTTCACCTCAATTGAGAGTTCCTTAGACCGCATGTTGTCTGGTCACAGCAACAGCTTCCAAATGCAAAACCACACACCTGTAATCAACCCCAGACCTTTTAACTACTTCATTGATTACAGGTTAACGAGGGAGACGCCTTCAGAGTTAGCCCTTAGAGTCCCTTGTCCAATTACTTTTGGTCCCTTGAAAAAGAGGAGGCTATGCATTACAGAGCTATGATTCCTAAACCCTTTCTCCGATTTGGATGTGAAAACTCTCATATTGCAGCTGGGAGTGTGCACTTTCAGCCCATATTATATATATAATTGTATTTCTGAACATGTTTTTGTAAACAGCTAAAATAACACAACTTGTGTCACTGTCCAAATATTTCTGGACCTAACTGTATATATTATATATATAAAATTATTTTTTTTATTTTTTTTTTTTTAAATCTAATGGTTGACTTATTCTAGTGTTACATTTTTAGCATCAGATATAGATCAGCGGTTCCAGATGTGTAGCGCTGCCTTAAAGAATACTTGGACAGAGCAAGCAAATAGGTCAGGGTGAGGTTATCCAAAAGGAAATTTTAAGACCTTCTGGCAAATAAAGAAAATACAGTAGGAAAATGAAGTTGTAGTTATAGAGCGAAGAATACCGTAATTGCTTTCACTGATGAGTTTTATACGGCTTTCTACAGGGCTGATTATGTCTTGCTATAATTATATTTTCTTAAAGCAATGACACAGAAGTAAAATAACCTGCAGGAGCAAAGGTCAAGATTTGTACTATAGTATATAATTGCCTTTCATGGAACTTTATCCATCAGTTTCCATATCTGGCATAATACTGTCTTTAAGCTTGATTAGAGCATATTGTATTTATATGCTTTATTATGCTTTTTCTATGCCAGATCTAAAAATGAGATGTTTCTGTTTCTATGTAAATAAGCTTAGAGGGAACCTGTCACCAGATTTGGTGACTATAAGCTGCGGCCACTACCAGTGGCCTCTTATATACAGTATTCTAACATGCTGTATATAAGAGCCCAGGCCGCTGTGTAGAACATAAAAATGACTTTATAATACTCACCTAAAGGGCGGTGCGGTGCAGACTGGTCAGATGGGTGTCTCCGTTCTCCGGGTGCGGCGCCTCCTCTTTCGGCCATCTTTGTCCTCCTTCTTCTGAAGCCTGGGTGCATGACACGTCCTACGTCATCCACACTAGCCGGCATTGATGTCCTGCACAGGTGTACAATAAAAGGGGGAGGATGGGGGAATAGTAGTTTTTCTCGTGACACCACCTGTAGTACGTGGCCAGGGATTAGCCGCCGCTGTGGGTGCTGTCCTCCGGGGCTGGTGGTGTCGCAGCAAGGATGGTTCTGCTCCCCACAGGTGTAGCGGGCCCCGGAGAGGATGATGGAGATTGAAGTTGTAGTTGTTGGCGCCGAAGCGTGGGCCCCCGGCAATAATAGGCTGAGTAAGCAGCTGCGGTTCCAGGTCTTTTTACTCACAGTTCAAGTGCTGTCTCAGGTATACCGGTCTCTGCCGTGATGGGCCCAAGCCGATCCCGGATAAGTTGGAGATAGCCACCAGTATTTTGAAAATGTCCTTTCCTAAGAGGTGTCCCTGTGGAAGTGAGGAACCAGAGCTGAGCTACTCGCTCCAAGCCACAGGCCCTGTGAAGAAGAAGAAGGAAGAAAGTGGTGTCGTGCTGCCAGGACTGAAGTCCCGACTTGACTGAAGTTTGTGTAAGAGTTGTTCCTACTTCTACCCGAAGTGGTGCCCACCCCCCAGGTGATTGTCCTAGAGACTGGGAAAGTCCCATGCCTCGTGATGGCCACCCCCCAGCCTACCCTAATCCAGTCCCCAGTGAGGAGGCACCTAAGCTGTATGTAAGGTGAAATGTGGAAACACCGGTGATTAACCCTCTCCTTTCCCGAGATGAATACTGCACCTTAAGTGAGGTGCAGTACCCTGTGGCGACTGAAGCCTCAGGGGTGCCACAGAGACACCGATCTGACCCATCTGCACCGAACCAACTGTTTAGGTGAGTATTATAAAGTAATTTTTATGTTCTACTCAGAGGCCTGGGCTCAGTTGTATGTTAGAATGCTGTATACAAGAGCCCACTGGTGGTGGCCGCAGCTTATAGTCACCAAATCTGGTGACAGGTTCCCTTTAAAGAAATGCGTACTGAACACTGCTGCTACTTTCTAATACACGATGATGTGCATCTACTACAACTGAAGTCTCACACACCAGAAGAACCTGTCATCAGGTGAAAACTAGCCAGCACTTGTTCTTATTTTGTTCCCCCTACTCTGCTTCCCTTTTATTTTTTAGATCTGCCATACTGTTCCAGAGATAGGGACCTTATCACTTATTTCCACATTTTTGTGGTCTTTATTAGGGGGCGTTACTCAGTGGGAAATAATGCAGAGCAGCCTAAATACACGCCCTAGAGGATCCTGTTAGCACCGCACCATTGGTAATGACCATAGAAATTAGCACTAACTAAAAATATCTTTGGCAGATTTAAAAAAAAAAAAAAAAAGGGGGGGGAACAAAAACTGGTCACTTTTGGCCTGTTGACAGGTCCTCCCCAGAGGAAATCTGTTAGCTTAAACTGACTGTATACAGTGAAGGAAATAATTTTATCATGTGACATAGTGGGAAATAGGAAAAAATAAGTTCCAAGTGTGTCGCACAATTCCACTTCTTTTTTTATGCTCGGTGTTCACAACTCGGTATAAATTACTCACCAGTTACTATAAATGTTTGGCTGCTCCAAACATGTATAGTTTTTCTTAGCAGTGAACATTTTTTTACCTTATGCGGCAATTTTTCATTTTTTATTTTTCGTCTCTGACGGCTTAATGTTTTTGCACCCTGAGCAGATGTTTTTATAGGTACCATTTTGGAGAATACGCAATGTTAATTTTATATTTCGATAGATGGATTTTTATGGCTGTAGCGATATCATAGTGTCTTTTTTTTATGTCTTTATTTTTTATAGGAGAAAAGTTGGAGACTTTGAACTTTAAATTTATATTATGTTCATTTTTTAAAATTTTTACTGTATTTATTAGCTCCTCTAGGGGACTTGGACCTCTAATCAACAGATCGCCTATACTATACATAGCAATTGTCATGAGCCAGGCCGACTTTTCCCTGCTGTGGTTACACCCAGCTCTGGCCTGGTAATGTCAGGGGTTAACTTCCCTTGCCTTGTTCTGGATGCTATATATTGCTTCTCTACCTATGGCTCAGTGCCAGTGATATGTCTGCGTTGCAGCTTGTATACTGGTTCTGGTGAGTGTTCTGCCTCCCTGCTACCGTGTCCTGACTTTGACTCTCCCCTGTTCGTCTGCTTGTCCCAGTCCCTGGCTTGTCCCAGTCCCAGTCCCTGACTTCCCGCTCCTATCTGTTGTTTGTGTTTCCCTTTGCATACCTGATCTCCCGACTTCCAACTCGGTTCTGTTTTCTGACTTTGATATTGATCCTCCCTTTGTAGTGACTCGACTTTCCTGGCTAGACCCTGACTGTTTGACTAATCTATTGCCCCCTGGTGGTTCGCTTGTTAACTGCCTGCGGAAGTTACTCTGCTGTACTTCAGCTGCCTTTCTGTTACAGTGTTTATTTGTCTCTCCTTCATTACTCTGCTGCCACCTAGTGGGGATTACGCTGTACTACGTCTTATTAGCCTTTGTACAGCGTGACGGCAATACTACACTACCGCTGTGTAGAGCAAAAATCATAGTCGCCTATAAAGGCCACAGGCTGGGTTTCACAGGAGAACCGTAATAACATAATAACAGGGATAGAAGTCTTTACTAGTGATGGGCAAGCACAGAAAAAGTTTGAACTGTCCTCGATTCGAGCTGGTCAGACGCTCCTACTAACTCAATGTGAGTAACGAACAATATGGAAAGTCAATGATTGGCCTGTTTGGGTCTCTGCACACACTCAGCCAGCCATAAACAGAACATTTACGGCGAGAGGGTGTTTCTTTTTTTAATTTTTATCACACCACATCCAAGAACATTGTTTTATCCCCAGGAGACAGGAGAGAGACTGCAAGCGGCTCTCTCTAGGATGTCTGTACACATCAAGCAGTGAAGAAAGCCTGTGCACTGTGGTTGTGTGGACAAATTATCAGAGCATCCGTGATACTCGGCCGAGTTCCACAAATACCCAAGCACCCTGATGCCCGATCGAGTAACAAGCTTACTCATGATTAGTCTTTACCTGACCGCCGGCCATCATGGCAACCCAATGGAGCTCTGTGATCATGTCACGGACATGCTGATGGACACATAGGATGACATGCTCCCATGCCAGCATGTAGTAAATGCCAATGTCAGAGACTGACAACAGCATTCAACAGGTTAACAGCTGCACTCCACCCTCGCCTGTTAGAGGCAGATGATGGCTGTAATATTCAGACATCATCTGCTTCTAACAGGCGAAGGTGGAGTGCAGATGTTGACCTGTTAAAGACAAAATGTTAGAGGCAGATGATGGCTGTAACATTCAGCCATCATCTTTTTCTAACAGGCGAGGGTGGAGTGTAGCTGTTAACTTGTTAAAGGCGATGTGTTAGAGGCAGATCATGGCTGTAATATTCAGCCATCACCTGCTTCTAACAGGTGAGGGTGGAGTGTAGCTGTTAACCTGGTAAAGGCAACATGTTATAGGCCAGTCATGGCGAACTTTTTACAGGCCGAGTGCCCAAACTGTAGCCCTAAACCCATTTTTTTTTTCGAAGTGCCAACCAATCCTATTATGTAAATAATTGATTGGAACCTTACCTTTGCAGTCTTCTCTTCTCTTCAGCAGGGGGCATCACACTCTTTCGTGCTTACCACACATTGAAGCTGAGCCCCTGCCCTTTCCAGACACAGCAGTTGGATTGATCTTTCTGGAAAAAATTGCAGCATATTAGACAGAGATTTTAGCCTGAAATGCAATCAGATTTCACCCTGTAATTCACATCTACATTTCAAAGTCTGAACATCTTGAAATCCCATAAAGACGTACGAGTTGCTCCCCTCCCCCTTCATTGTCTAGTTCTGTCCCCCTTCCTGGCCACTTCCTGGTAAACATGTCCCCCATCCGGATATATATTTCCTACATTCTGGTATATTTGTCCCCATCATGGCCCCATCCTGGTAAATGTACCCTATCATTCTACATGTATCCCATCCTGGCATGTTCCCCCATGCTGTTAAATGACCCCATCCTGGTAAATGTACCTCATCCAGGCATGTTCCCTTATCCTGGTAAATGTCCCCTTTCCTGGTAAATGTCCCCTTTCCTGGTAAATGTACCCCATCCTGGCATTTGTCCTCATCCTGGCATATTTCCCCCCATCCTTTCATGTTTCCCCCCATCCTGGTAAATGTATCCCCCATCCTGGTAAATGTACCCCTTACTGGCATGTTCCCCTTCCTGCTAAATGTACCCCATCCTGGCATGTTTCCCCCCATCCTTGCAGTCATGTTTCCCCCCATCCTTGCAGTCATGTTTCCCCCCAAGCTTGCAGCCATGTTTACTTCCATCCTTGCAGCCATGTTTCCCCCCAGCTTTGCACGTTTCTCTCCATCTTTGCATGTTTCCCCCATCCTTGCAGCCATGTATGCCCCGTGCTCTGTTTGCCCCCGTGCGCTGTTTGCTTGCCCCGCGCTCTGTTTGTTTGCCCCTGTGCTCTGTTTGCTTGCCCCGCGCTCTGTTTGTTTGCCCCTGTGCTCTGTTTGCTTGCCCCGCGCTCTGTTTGCTTGCCCCGTGCTCTGTTTGCTTGCCCCATGCTGTTTGCTTGCCCCGTGCTGTTTGCTTGCCCCGTGCTCTGTTTGTTTGCCCCGTGTTCCCATGTTTCCCCCGTGCTCTCATGTTTCCCCCGTGCTCTCATGTTTGCCCCGTGCTCCCATGTTTGCCCCGTGCTCCCATGTTTGCCCCGTGCTCCCATGTTTGCCCCGTGCTCCCATGTTTGCCCCGTGCTCTCATGTGTCCCCCGTGCTCCCATGTGTCCCCCGTGCTCCCATGTGTCCCCCGTGCTCCCATGTGTCCCCCGTGCTCCCATGTTTCCCCCGTGCTCCCATGTTTCCCCCGTGCTCCCATGTTTCCCCCGTGCTCCCATGTGTCACCCGTGTTCTGTTTGCCCCGTGCTCTGTTTGCCCCGTGCTCTGTTTGCCCCGTGCTCTGTTTGCCCCGTGCTCTGTTTGCCCCGTGCTCTGTTTGCCCCGTGCTCTGTTTGCCCCGTGCTCTGTTTGCTTGCCCCGTGCTCTGTTTGCTTGCCCCGTGCTTTGTTTGCTTGCCCCGTGCTCTGTTAGTTTGCCCCGTGCTCTGTTAGTTTGCCCCGTGCTCTGTTAGTTTGCCCCGTGCTCTGTTTGCTTACCCCGTGCTCTGTTTGTTTGCCCCGTGCTCTGTTTGTTTGCCCCGTGCTCTGTTTGTTTGCCCCGTGCTCTGTTTGTTTGCCCCATGCTCTGTTTATTTGCCCCGTGCTCTGTTTATTTGCCCCGTGCTCTATTTGTTTGCCCTGTGCTCCCATGTTTGCCTCGTGAGCCCATGTTTCCCCCGTGCTCCCATGTTTCCCCCGTGCTCCCATGTTTCCCGGTGCTCCCATGTTTCCCCCGTGCGCTCCCATGTTTGCCCCGTGCTCCCATGTGTCCTTCGTGCTCCCATGTGCCCCGTGCTCCCTTGTGTCCCCCGTGCTCCCTTGTGTCCCCCGTGCTCCCATGTTTGCCCCGTGCTCCCATTTTTGCCCCGTGCTCCCATGTGTACCCCGTGCTCCCATGTTTCCCCCGTGCTCCCATGTGTCCCCCGTGTTACCATATTTCCTTCGTGCTCCCATGTTTGCCCCGTGCTTACATGTGTCCCCTGTGCTCTGTATGTTTGCCCCGTGCTCTGTTTGCCCCGTGCTCTGTTTGTTTCCCCCGTGCTCCCATGTTTGCCCTGTGCTCTGTTTCCCCCGTGCTCCCCATGTTTCCCCCGTGCGCTCCATGTTTTCCCTGTGCTAGCTCTGTCCCCCACACCTTGGCACAGCCGCACACAGCTTAAAAATAATAATTTAAAAAAAAAACCTCACTTTGCAGCACCCGCTCCATCGCTGGATCCTCAGTCAGTTCAGTTCCCGCACGGCCACAAGACGCCGGCACCGCCTACTGACGCTCCTCTGTCTCCTAGGCAACAGGCCTGCGGCTCAGGAGAGGAGGCATGTCAGAAGGAGGAGAGATGTCTCCTCTGTTCCAACACCACTTTGCACTGTCGGCGCGACCACACCGACAGTTCAAAGTGGCTGAATGTGGCGACAGCGCACGTGCCAGCAAAAAGGGCTCTGCGTGCCCGGTCTGGCACGAGTGCCATAGGTTCGCCATCACTGTTATAGGTAGATGATGGCTGAATATTACAGCCATCATCTGCCAGCCTGCATCAAAGTCAGGCAGCCAACATATGCTTCATATGTTGGTAAGGAGTTAATTATAATAATTGTGTATATAGAATATTATTATAATAATAGTGTATATAGAATTAATGTCTATAAGATATCCTCTTTAAGATCACCGCAACAGCATAAAGTCTTTACATGTAATATCGAAAATTGTGATCCCTACTTCCCAATCAATCCTAATGTAACTTGAATTATAATTTCAAACCGTGAAATATTTGCTGACATGCAATGGACTGCTATATGCAAGCAAGCTTTGGATTAAAGCTTTACCATTTTTCCGATGAGCTCTTAATATAGATTTTCTAACGCTCCCATTTATTTCTTTGAGTATTTGTATTTCCCTAGGAGACTTATTAAATCATAAATCAGACAGCGTTCTCCATTTACATGCCTGCCTTTACCCCCACATACAATGATACAATTTTGATTTGGAGAGAGAGAGTATAAATAAGAGGAATCGGAGGAGAAGGCACGTTTTCCAAGGGGCTGCATAAGATTTATCTTCAGGTTAATAATCCTATACGGTTCCTATCATATAAATGCAGGTAAAGAAACACTGATCCCTTAAAAGAATGAGAAAGGGAGTACCACAGAAGGAAAACTTGTCACAGTGTATGACTTTAGGATTTTCTGCCAATACTAAAATAATCTTTCACACATCGGGCAGATAATACAGGTGGTAATTTCCTTCCGATCTATTTTATTTTTGGCTGATAGATGGCTACTGTGAGACAGGATTAAGGGTGCTTTACACGCTACGACATCGCTAGCGATTGCTAGCGACGTCGCGAGCGATAGCACCCGCCCCTGTCGTTCGTGCGACATGTGGTGATCGCTGCCGTAGCGAACAAGATCGCTACGGCAGCGTCACACGCACATACCTGTTCAGCGGCATCACTGTTGCTGCCGAACAATCCCTCCTTCAAGGGGGAGGTGTGTTTGGCGTCACAGCGACGTCACAGCGGTGTCACAAAACAGCCGGCCAATAGAAGAGGTGGGGAGAAGATGAGCGGCCGGAACATGCCGCCCACCTCCTTCCTTGCTCCTTTCCAATGTTCACAGGTAGGTTGATGTTCGTTGTTCCTGCGGTGTCACACACAGCGATGTGTGACGCCGCAGGAATGACGAACAACCTGCGGAATGAAACACCAACGACATTATGATTTGGAGCGACGTGTCAACGATCAACGATTTTTGCCGTTTTTGCGATCGTTGATCGTCGCTCCTAGCTGTCACACGCTGCGATGTCGCTAACGACGCCGGATGTGCGTCACAAACACCGTGACCCCGATGATATATCGTTAGCGATGTTGCAGCGTGTAAAGCACCCTTTAGCCAAACGATTATGAATGACTTGTCCTACTGTCCATTCACAGACAAAGCAGTGGGGAAGGACTCCTGTTACCATAAGTTACCCTATAGAGGTCTTATATAGACTCTTGTTTTAGTAGGTTACCTTACGTCGGGCTATTACAACAGTCAGTTACTTTACAGTGGGCTCCTACTACAGTCATTTACTTTACAGTGAGCCCCAGCAAGTTGCATATTGCCGGTGGCAGCAGACCACTCAGTTGCTATGGGGTCCATGAGTCGAGAGGCGTGGTGCCAGTGCTGACACCGGGCTACCTATCATCACACTTTCAACTTACAATAGTCAGTGAGACCTATCAACTCACTGTCATAGGGTATGAAATGATAGGACAGGGGCCCCTAGGCTGACCCTCATACTTGAGACCCTGTGCTGTCTTTTATCTCGGAAGTCGGCTTGATGGTAGCCAGGTCCGAGCCCCCAGCGTGTCCCTAAATCCTGTCCGAACCCTGATCTTACTTCCCCTCTCCCACACCCCTGGAAACCACAAAGACAAAACCCCACAAAGTGAAACGGACAAAGGAGAACAGAAACGCGTACACACAGCACTCAAAACACACAGGACAGACAATATGTGTACAGGGGAGCAATACAAAATGGAAGAAGGTAACACACAACAGGGAAACGTTCACACCAGTCAAAAGTGCAACAAGGATCTCCATTAACAGCATAACCACCGAGACCGGGATCGCTGGAGCTGAAGTTCTCATCAGCACATACACGAAGGAAGCCGTGCTTTAAATAGGGAGGAGACAGCTGCACGACAATTAGTAACCTGAGCTTTTAGGTCCTGTTCACCAGTCTGCAGGAAGTAACTTCTGCAGAGCTGAAGATCAGAGAACCTGAAGCAGCCGACACCCGGCTCTGTCTGAACAGTACAGAAGTCTCAGGTTGCTTGTCAGACTCTGTGGTGTGAACAGAGTCTCATGACACCATGTCAGCAGGTATGTGCAGAGCCGAACATCGCATGACACTAACGTGACAATCTTACAGTAGACAGTGACTTGTCCAATAATCCGATTAAGTTAATAGGGGCAAAACTGTATTTGGCAAAGGGGCATTATTAAGAAGTGTGGGGGGGGGGCAGAAAAATGTAAAGCAGGGATGACAGCAGTAGAATATGAGTGTGTTGACCCTAATAAAGGCAGTGACTTGATCACTCATGTAGTTACGGTGGTGAGAAGAGTGGAGACGACATCCTTCTAAAATTATTGAGATCATAGCAATGATAAAAACAGCAGAAGAGGAGGGTTCTGATTTTATCGACCCTGTAGGGGACAGTGACCTGTCTCCTTTTGGTATCATGACTTGAGTCTATGCATTAAATGGAACCACTCAGCAGGATTTTCATATATAAAGTAAAGCCAGTGCTATACTGGTGCTAGGACGCTGAATGTAAGCAGAGCTATTGTTCTGAGATTGGATGCTTTATTTCAGAAATATGTGCAAGTAAAGTTCCAGTAATGCACTGCTATTTGATTGACAGGTGCAACAGGAAGGGAATATGTGGGTCGGGTCTTGCTATCTATTCCCACCCCAGGAAGCTTGCCTGCGCCGGAATTAACGTGTATGACGGTGTCATTGGGAGATAGGTCTGGCAGGCAGACAGGGGGGAATAGATAGCAAGACCCGACCCACATATTCCCTTCCTGTTGCACCTGTCAATCAAATAGCAGAGCATTACTGGAACTTTATTTGCACGTATTTCTGAAATAAAACATCCAATCTCAGAATTAAAGCTATGCCTAGCACCAGTATAGCACTGGCTTTACTTTATATATGAATATCCTGCTGGTTGGTTCCCTTTAAACACACCACTATATTAAATGAAGGGTATGCAAATTGTTAATGTTTATTCCCTTTAAAAATTTTAAGAAACCAATATTTATCTGTTAAACTCCAATAAGAAAGCATTGGCAGCAGTCTCTAATGACCTACACCGGCCAAGCTTAAAGGTCATATTTACCTTCTGATTTTCTTTGACCTTTACTCTCTCCTCTGTTTCTCCTATTGTCTTGACATTAGGTTCTTCAGAACACAGTTTTCGCTGTCAGAAATATAACACCCACTACATAGTATGGTGTGAAAATGATAACTAAAAGTGTAGAAGTAAATTAGTTCAATGCAAAACTATAGTTTTGCATTGAATCGGGTCACCTGAGAGAGTGAGAGAGGAGACGTTGCCTGAGAAGTGTCCAACAACAGCGGTTGGGAGATAAGTGCTTGGATGTGAGAAAGAGACTGCGAGCCGGACCATGGGAGAGCCCTGGTAGCTGTCGAGCAAGTACCGGACTGGGAAACTCCGGAGGTTGACAATCCCGTAGACGAGAAGAGATGCCATCAGGAAGAGTCAAAGAACCTCGGGTCTGTGGAAAAGAGAAGCTCCCGCCTATCCTGGAAGGAAAGTGTGCACCGACGGGCCATCCAAGTACTGCGGCACTGAGCTCCTGGGAGTGGACTTGCTCCCACTAACACTACTGTGAGTCCTTTACCAGTGTGCACACCCAATAGGGTTTAGCGTAGACCTCAGTAGCTAGAGCGTAGTAGCCACGCAGCTTGTTTAGCAGAGGTCGGTTAGGTTGTTAGTAGGGATGATCGAATACCTCAAATATTCGGCTACGCCCATATTCGCCAAATAGGTCGCCATTATTCGACTATTTGTGAATATTCGATGCACAATGTAAGTCTATGGGAAACCCGAATAGTTGCCAAATAGCAACTATTCGGGCTTCCCATAGACTTACATTGCACATCGAATATTCGCATAGTGGCGATCTATTCGTCGAATATTCGCGAAGCCGAATATTTGTGATATTCGATCATCCCTAGTTGTTAGTATAGTTTAGTTTTAAGTAAATCCTCCTTGCAAAATATACTGTTGTATTGTTACTTGTAATAGTAGGGACGATACAGAGTTGGTGCGGCCCAGCTAGAATCTGCAGTGTTTGTTAACCATACGGTTGCCAAACTACATGCCACTGTTGATGTTCACATATATTACCTGCCCATTAATAAGCGGTTCCCTTCTTTCTGCACCCTCGTGTCCTGTGCCATAATTGAACTGCGTCCGCTTCAGCTGCATGGTGTTACATTTATAAGGCATTTGTATGTCCCCCACAAGCTTGCATGGGTTTCCTCCAGGTACTTCAGTTTCCTATCACATTATAAAAATGTAGTGATAAGGAATCATGTGAGCCTCAATGGGAGCAGTGAGGATGATGATGTCTATAAAGAACTGCAGAATAGGTTGTCACTTTAAAGCAAGCGTAATAAATAAATTCTGGGTTCTGTGTTATTAGCTGTGTACATTGGTGTTACCTGTCATTCTAATCCTGTCTGTGATGATAAGGCCCGTTTCACACGTCAGTGAAAAACACTGACGTTCTTCACTGATGTGTAAAACACGCACATGTCCCTCCGTGTTCCGTGATTCACGGCACACGTGGGTTGTCCATGTGCAATCCATGATCCGTGATTGCATATGGACATTACTCACCTGCCTTCATTACTGCTGTCCATGGTGCTGAAGTCTCCAGCTCTGCAGCGTCCGCCCACCGCTCTCTGCACCTACTTCCTGGTCGGCTGTTCCTGCTCTCATGAATATTCATGAGCCGGGCAGGGGCTGCCGAAAGCAGAGGCTCCAGAGCGAATTGTAGGCAAGGTAAGTTGAAAATTTTTAATATTTAATATGTCCGGGATTTTCTTGTACGTGTTTCACTGATCACATACGGATCACACCATAGTGTGGTTCCGTGGGTCATCAGTGATGCCAGACAAAAACTGACATGTCTCTGTGCAGAATCACGGCCAAGGGTGCATGCTGCACGGAGACACGTTCAGTGAAAAATCACTGATGTGTGAAGGGGGCCTAATGAGGCTGTTGAAAACTTATCCTGAGAAACTGGAAGCCTAACGTAGCCCCAGTGGCCAGTGTGAGAATTGCAAGATTTCTAATTTTATATAAAAATCTGATTTAAACAATAGGTCGTTTTCTGATACATTCCCTTAATATATGTGAAGGCTAAAAGCAAAGGACTGCCAAAGAGAAGAGCATATATGTAATAATGGTAGTACACGGAGTAGCTATAGGGCATCTGAACAGAGAGGGACAATACAAATTGTCTTATCCCCATGTTAATTGATGGATAAAAAACAGGGATGTTGTCATGGGAATAAAGGGACCCCTGTCACTGATGGATAAAGGGGATATCCAGGGCTATTTTATTTTTTTTCTTTTGGGGCTAAGAACTGATTTTATTATTATTATTATTATTATTAATATTATTATAGTGTGGCGCCCTGGCCTAGCCAGGTCGTCACGGATAACACACAAACACCCCCACCCCCATTAGACAGGGACACCAGCCAAACAAAAATCCTTGTTGCCTCCCTCCAGTGTCTGATATCCACACCAGGTGGGACGAAGCCAAGCGGTTGGCCCCATCCACCAAGAAGTTCACAGGCCTGGAGGCGGGAAAAGTGACAGTTTAGTGGAGGAGTTTGAAGTGAGAGGAGTTAGCACTTGGGTGTCTGGGTTTGTGGCCCAGGCACTGACAGAAAGGTTGGCAGACGGTGGTGGCCGTCTGCAGGAGTGGTGGAGCAACGCGGAACCGTAGGACCGGGGACGGGCGACGGCCCGCGGGTACTGACCAGGGAGCGAAGTGAAGCCAGCACACACAGGAGGGCCATCGGACCCCAACCAGGCTTGGAGCCGCCGACAATAGTCAGATCCGAATGTGACTGGAACCCCAGGGGCTTCACAACAGCAAAAGTCCCGATTGAAGGCAACAGCCCACACCGTGAGGGTATACAGCTACCGCCTAAGGCTAGAGACCCAAGGGCCAGCGCCTGCGGGCAAATGGGCTCCTCCAGTACCCATACACCGGGGAGCGGACTACCATTGGGAATCTATAGTAGTCAGCAGAAGAACATCAAGGTGCAGGGAAAGACAGCCACCATCACCTGTCTGGGGAGAAACACTGCAGCCGGCTGCGGGACCCGTCCATCCAACCGTTTGGTTTACCAAGGACTTTGTACCTTTCTTGCTGAGTGAGTACACCCATGCCATCCGGCACCGCGCCGGGCTGTCCCTGCAACCCTGCACCTCGCCAACCCTGCCTCCCAGTCACAACATCACCGGGCCCCGGGACCACCGACCCCTACCCACGGAGGGGGAAAACAACATCCCAGCTTCTCCTTACCATCGCTCCCGGGATCCCCGTCATCAGCAGCGGTGGTGCCTATCTTCACCACGACCCGTAGGTGGCGTCACGGACTAAATTCCCCAAACCAACCACCCCTTTCACTCACGGGCGAGGAGCGCCGCTCGAGTCCCCGGATCCGGCCCACCGCTCGAGCCACCGAGCAGCCATTGCAGCAGCGCCGGACCCGAGCGTTAGCGAGCGCAGCGCAGTGGCGACCTCCCCACCCGCGACAATAGCGCCATTTATTCCATGGCTCTTTACATATAAAAGGGGTGTACATAATAGGGACAAGTGCAATAATCATAAACAATACAAGACACGGACAGGTACAGGAGGATAGAGGTCCCTGCCCGCGAAGGCTCACAGTCTACAAGGGATGGGTGAGGATACCGGTAGGTGAGGGTAGAGCTGGTTGTGCGGTGCTATATCAGACTGAGGGTTATGGCAGGTTGTAGGCTTGTCGGAAGAGGTGGGTCTTCAGGCTCCTTTCGAAGTTTGTCAAGGTAGACGAGAGTCTCATATATTGTGGCAGATTATTCCAGAGTATGGGGGAGGTAAGGGAGAAATCTTAGATGAGATTGTGGAAAGAGGAGATGAGAGGGGAGTAAATAAGGAGATCTTGTGAGGATCGAAGGTTGCGTGCAGGTAGGTACTGGGAGACTAGGTCACAGATGTAGGGAGGAGACAGGTTGTGGATGGCTTTGTAGGTCATGGTTAGTGTTTTGAACTGGAGACATTGGGCAATGGGAAGCCAGTGAAGGGATTGGCAGAGAGGAGAGGTCGGGGAGTAGCGGGGAGAGAGGTGGATTAGTCGGGCAGCATAGTTTAGAATAGATTGTAGGGGTGCGAGACTGTTAGAAGGGAGACCACAGAGCAGGAGGTTGCAATAATTCAGGCGTGTACTTCTTAACTTCCTGCCTGTTCTTCTCGATGCCGGCTCAGAGAGATCGTACACTGATCCTGCAGTTGATTCTGGAGCTTCATTTGACCTCAGGGCAATATGGCGTGACTGCTGACGTCATGCTGATTGATAGCCGGCTCTCCACAGTTAGATAGTAGGGATCCAGCTGTCAATCGGCCTGACACCTGTAGTAACACCCCGTCGGCAAAGCAAATCTGAAAAGAACTGTTGCTCTTTTAACATGATATCACCGGAAGTTACAGAATCGCTGGCCGGAGTGGTCTGTGACCATTCTGAGCCAAAACTGATCGTTCCCTGGGAGAACAGGCAGGTAGTTAGCAACTTGGCCCTTAAGAAAAAATAAAATTATAAGGTGTCTAGCAGAACCTAGTTTCTTTTTTTTTTTTGCTATGCAGTCTTCTTCTGTCATGGACATCTTCCATTATTAGGAGACTTGTGATAGGTTTGGTCCCTGAGTCTCTCTTAGCCTTGTGAGATTCTGGAGATTAGATGTGTGTTCTTTTTCTCTGGTGTATTAAGGATTAATCTCACTTTTGTGGCCAGCAGCTTGGTATCCTTTTTCCCCTCTCTGTCTTCCTACCCTTCGTGTTCTATTAGTGCAACGGTGGGACTAGTGTTCCTCTCCAGCCAACTCACTAGCCAGGGTTAGTTGCAGGGCTTGCTAGAGTTCAAGGTATCCTGCTCAGCGACAGGTTGAAAAAATCTGTATAGGGCTGGCTAGGGAGTGCTGGTTACAGCTGCAGGTAAGTGTAGGAGGTGTCCCATATTCCCTAACCCTAGCACCAGGGCCCAATGTTGTTAATGTGTCCCCGGTGTCCCCCTTTTGTACGTGGTGTGTTTGTAGTAGTGCACCAGACATCCGTAGGTCTGAGCACAACTCTCACACCATGCATTCAGACCTCTCCCACTCAGAGTATGACATGATCTCTATGGATATGATGACCCATCCTCAGCACTATAGCAGAGCAACCATTAAACTAATTATCCCTGAGCCACTCCGCAGTCTACGGAGCTGTGGTGTTTTGACTTCTGAAGGACGTTGCATTAGGAATCAGCGAATTAGTGGGGCTGCCGAGTATTGTACATTTCTAAATATAGGTCACCAATATTTCGGGTCAGGTTAAGCCCTGTAAATGTGCTTTCTAACTCCTTAAACCGATGTCCCAAGAGTGGACACAGACAGAACTAAATAGCTCATCATAATGCACAATTCCACCTGCTTTGGAGATATCTGTGGGCTCTTATCTCCGGGGCCCCTGCGCGACTGCACAGGTTGCACCAATGTTGCCTATTAAAGACAAGGCCAGAAGATACAAGACCCCACGGATCCTGGGAATACACCGGGGTATACAGTGTCCTTTCAGGTAGATATAATAATATTGCTTCCCATTGCTTCATGCTTTCATTTAGAGGGAAATTGCTCTTCTACAAAGAGTCCGCACCAGCAAAGAATCCCTTCCTTACTATTATATAAGGCATGCCAACGCTCACTATCTTCCATTACAGATAACCCATGTCCTATAGTTAAGTCCATTGTTGATAACAAAAAAAATCTTGATTTCTTTTAAAATATTGCTCTTTTTGACATTGAAAAAGAAAGATGTGAAGATAAACCTTGACGAGAATCTCTTATCGCGCTGTTAGTCACCCATCATTTGCCCTGTGCATCAGTTGAAAAGTTCAGCGCCAGGATCCTTGTGTCGACCTTGAATACCTTGATTGTTTTCTTTCACTGTTATGAACCATTGACCTTTTTATCCCTATTTGCTGACGGATTGTTCTGTCACCATACCGAACGTTATTATTTACTTTTTCTTTTATATAGTTCTCTGCTTGTTACTTGGCTAAAGATAAGCAAAATAAAAATATTGTTCCTACAAGAAGTAATTCACTAAAAGGTCCTGTCAAATTTGTCTGTTCCCAGCCAACCATCTATTATATAAAGCTGAGTGTATGTATGTACATATGTCCGTTAAATGAATTCGCACTGTCGCATGTACAATCACAAAATTTTGCAGAGACACTCCATTTCACTCAGGGAACGTCATAGACTATGTTTTGAGGGGAAATTTTAATCCCGCGCTTTACAGTTATTCGCCAAAAAACCTGTCTCTATTAACGTCAATGGAGCTAGGAGCCACAGTGCAGCCTGAGCTTCAGAAGAATGAGCAGCCACACCCTTATATGGAATGTTGGCGTGTCACAATGCAGCCAGGGAAAGACACAGACAGACAGAGACAGACAAACAAAAAGACATGGAAAGAGACAGGGAAAGAGGCAGGCAGGGAAAGAGACAGGCAGACAGGGAAAAAGACAGGCAGGGACAGACACAGGGAAAGAGACAGACACAGGGAAAGAGACAGGCACAGGGAAAGAGACAGACAAACACAGTGAAAGAGACAGACACATGGAAAGAGACAGACAGACACAGGGAAAGAGACAGAAACAGACAGGGAAAGAGACAGACACAGGTAAAGAGACAGACAGGGAAAGAGACAGACACAGGGAAAAAAACAAACACAAGGAAACCGACAGACAGACACAGGGAAAAAGACAGGGAAAGAGACAGATTGACAGAGACAGAGAGACAAAGAGACAGACAAAGAGACAGACAAGGAAAGAGACAGAGAGACAGACAGTGAAAGAGACAGAGAGACAGACAGGGAAAGAGACAGACAGACAAAGAGACAGAGACTGGGAGAGAAAAAGAGAGACAGTTACTATCCCGGGCAACGCCGGGTGCTACAGCTAGTCTAATATATAAAGCTGAGTGTATGCATGTATATGTGTGTATGTATGTATGTCCGCTAAAGGAATCTGCACCGTCGCATGTACAATCACAACATTTCCCACAGATACCTCAAGTGACTCAGGGAACGTCATAGACTATGTTTTGAGAGGAAATTTTAACCCCGCGCTTTACAGTTATTCACCAAAAAACCTGCCTCAATTAAAGTCAATGGAGCTGGGAGCCACAGTGCAGCCAAAACTTCAGGGTCATTCCATGGTAACTTATGTTACACAAAAAGAAATGTAAGTTACCAAGTAATAACATTGTATTTTGTATTTAATTTGTATTGCTGAAAAATCAAACTATGTTGAAATCTATTGAAAATAATTCAATGTACAATATACAGTATAGACCAAAAGTTTGGACACACCTCATTCAAAGAGTTTTCTTTATTTTCATGACTATGAATTAACACATGTGGAATGAAATACCGTACTTAACAAAAAAGTGTGAAACAACTGAAAATATGTCTTATATTCTAGGTTCTTCAAAGTAGCCACCTTTTGCTTTGATTACTGCTTTTCACACTCTTGCCATTCTCTTGATGAGCTTCAAGAGGTAGTCTACAATTTTCAGAGTCATGAAAATAAAGAAAACTCTTTGAATGAGAAGATGTGTCCAAACTTTTGGTTTGTAGTGTACATTCACTCATTTTTGTGCCTGCCTTCAAAGAACAGTCTGTAGCCATTATTAACTCAGTTTTTGGCTTGTTAATGTAACGTAAGTTACCAGACCCTTCAGAAGAATGTTGATGTGTCACAATGCAGCCAAGGAAAGAGACAGACAGAGACAGACAGACATAGAGACACATAGACAGACACAGACAGGGAAAGAGACAGACAGACAGACAGGGAAAGAGACAGATAGACAAGGAAAAAGACAGGCAGAGACAGGCAGACACAGATAGACACAGACAGAGACAGACAGGGAAAGAGACAGACAGGGAAAGAGACAGAGGGAATGAGAGAGACAGGGAAAGAGAGAGACAGGGAAAGAGAGAGACAGACAGGGAAAGAGACAGAGACAAACAGGGAAAGAGAGACAGACGGATAGAGAAAGAAATAGAGAGACAGACAGAGACCGACAGGGAAAGAGACAGACAGCGAAAGAGACCGACAGGGAAAGAGACAGACAGCGAAAGAGACAGACAGGGAAAGAGACAGACAGCGAAAGAGACAGACAAAGAGAGAGACAGACAGGGAAAGAGACAGACAGACAGATACAGACAGAGAGAGATAGACAGAGACTGGGAGAGAGACAGTTACTATCCCGAGCAACACCGGGTACTACAGCTAGTCTAATATATACAAAAGGTAATCATCAGGTCACCAGGTTTTTGCTCCCCCATCTGAGAGCAACATGACATAGGGGCAGAGACCCTGATTCCAGTGATGTGTGACCTTAGTGGGCTGCCTGCTGCAGTTTTGCTAAAATCAAAATTTTATCCGCTGAAGATCTACTAGTTCTCTGAATCCTGAGCTGTGTATAACTCCACCAACACCAATGATTGGCAACTTTCTGTACACATTGTGCATAGACAGAAAGCTGCCAATCAATGGTGGGGTGTGGTTAAATGAAGCTAAAGAATATGGAGGACTACAAGTTTACTAGTCTTCTAGTGATAATCTCCTGCTAAACTACACTGAGCAGCCCAGAAAGTGACACATTGCTGGAATAATGGTCTCTTTTCCTACATTGTCCCGCTCTCTGATTAGGCAGCAAAAACCTGGGAAAATATTCCATTTTAGGTGTCTCAATTTACCTCTGATAGAAGATATTGGGGAAAGGAAAGACTAAGCATATCAGATTGCAACATGTCTGATCCTTTATTTTCACGGAAAATCAGTTGTCTCAAGAGCTGTCTCACAGCACATAATTCCTTTCTCCCTACTGAAAATAAAAGTACATGGGAGGAATAGCTAACTGACCAATCACAGCTTGTCCTTTTTATTTTTTATTACTTTTTGTGGTATTTACCAAGGGTGAGCGCCTCGCAAACATTTCTGGGCACATTTCTTTAGGCCGCTCAGCTTAATTATCCTGTGAGCCATGCCCTCTTTATAAAGACCAGAAAAATCATCAAGTAAAAAAAAATTGCACTAAATAAAAAGGTCCATTTTCTTGAACCCGTGGTGGACATATCGCTGGTGCAGCTGCACCGGGGCCCAAAAGTGGAGGGGGGGGTCCGTTGACACTGGCAACTATTTCAAATGGATCTGCATCCTCAGACGCACATTCCGCTGTATTGTATTATGGTGCAGGGAACCCGCCTGCTCTTTGTGCTGCAATACACACCACCGCCTTATCAGAGGCTGGTAGCGGACGTAGGCGTGATCTGGAATGTGGCGCACGACAGTGAAGTCATGTGCCGATGTCGCTTGCATGCCGATATTACCTGCAGCGGCTGTAGAAGAGGATCCTGCATGGGGGGGCTCAGAGGAAGGTGAGCAGAATATTTTTTTGTATTTTAATATGTTGGACAAAAATAGGGCACATTAAACCAGGAAGGTCACCACCATGGGGAACAGTATACCAGGATGGGGCATATTATACCAGGATGTGGCACATTATACCAGAGATGGATCCAGAATGGAATACATTATATCAGGATTGGGACCAGGATGGAGCACAATATACCACAAAAGGAACCTGGATGGGGTACATTATACCAGAAATGGGACCAGGATGAGGGATATTATACCAAGAAGAAGACCAGGATGGGGCACATTATACCAGGACAGTGATCAGGATTGAGCATAATATACCAGGAAAGGAACCAGGATGGGGTACATTATACTAGAAATGGGACCGGGATGGGGGACATTATACCACGAAAAGGATCAGGATGGGGCACATTATACCAGGATGAGGCACATTATACCAGGATGAGGCACATTATACCAGGATGGGGCAAATTATACCAGGATGGGGCAAATTATACCAGGATGAGGCACATTATACCAGGATGGGGCACATTATACCAGGATGGGGCACATTATACCAGGATGGGGCACATTATACCAGGATGGGGCACATTATACCAGGATGAGGCACATTATACCAGGATGAGGCACATTATACCAGGATAGGGCACATTATACCAGGATGAGGCACATTATACCAGGATGAGGCACATTATACCAGGATGGGGCACATTATACCAGGATGGGGCACATTATACCAGGATGAGGCACATTATACCAGGATGACGCACATTATACCAGGATGAGGCACATTATACCAGGATGAGGCACATTATACCAGGATGAGACACATTATACCAGGATGAGACACATTATACCAGGATGAGGCACATTATACCAGGATGAGGCACATTATACCAGGATGAGGCACATTATACCAGGATGGGGCACATTATACCAGGATGGGGCACATTATACCAGGATGAGGCACATTATACCAGGATGGGGCACATTATACCAGGATGAGGTACATTATACCAGGATGAGGCACATTATACCAGGATGAGGTACATTATACCAGGATGAGGTACATTATACCAGACATTACAGAATTAATGTCTTTGTCTGTCTGTCTCTTTCCCTGTCAAGAATTACAGGAAAAGTCTTACTTCTGTAATTGCAAACAAAGGTTTATACCAAATATTAATTTCTATTTTTCTATTGTTTCAAATACTTATTTCATGCAATAAAATGCAAAATATTTTAAAATGATACAATGTAATTTTCTGGATTTTTTTTTCTATTCTGTCTGTAACAGTTGAAGTTTCCTACAATAAAAATTACAGATCTCTCCATTTTTTGTAGGTGGGAAAATTTGCAAAATCGGCAAAGGATCACATACTTCTTTTCCCCACTGTAGCCTTAAAATGAATGGGGAGGGAAGTCACATAGAGACTGTTTAGTTTATGTTCATAGGGTAGCAGAAATTATAGTTAATGTTGGGCACAGTGCTGGCTTATCCATTTATATTTTGAACTAGCTGTAGTACCCGGCGTCACCCAGGATAGTAACTGTCTCTCTCTGTCTTTCTGCCTCTCTGTCTCTATCTCTATCTTTGTCTGTCTGTCTCTGTCAGTCTGTCTCTTTCCCCGTCAGTCTCTTTCCCTGTCTGTCTGTCTTTGTCTATTCGTCTGTCTGTCTCTGCCTGTATCTTATCCTGTCTGTCTCTTTCCCTGTCTGTCAAACTCTTTCCTTGTCAGTCTGTCTCTTTCCCTGTCTGTCTGTCTTTGTCTATTCGTCTGTCTGTCTCTGCCTGTATCTTATCCTGTCTGTCTCTTTCCCTGTCTGTCAAACTCTTTCCTTGTCAGTCTGTCTCTTTCCCTGTCTGTCTGTCTTTGTCTATTCGCCTGTCTGTCTCTGCCTGTATCTTATCCTGTCTGTCTCTTTCCCTGTCTGTCAAACTCCTGTCTGTCAAAATCTTTCCTTGTCAGTCTGTCTCTTTCCCTGTCTGTCTCTTTCCCTATCTTTCTCTTTCCCTATCTGTCTGTGTCTGTCTGTCTCTTTGTCTGTCTCTCTCTTCCCTGTCTGTCTCTTTGTCTATCTGTGTCTGTCTGTCTCTTTACCTGGCTGTGCATGGTGACACTGCAAAATTCTTCTGAAGTTCTGACCGCATTGTGGCTCCCAGGTACATTGACTTTAATGGGACTTTTTTTGGCGAAAACTGTAAAACGCAGGGTTAACTTTTCCTCTCAAAACATAGTCTATGATGTTCCCTGAGTCACATGGGGTATCTATGCAAAATTTTGTGATTGAAATGCGACAGTGGGGATTCCTTTAGCGGACACACACACACACACACATATATATATACAGTGCCTACAAGTAGTATTCAACCCCCTGCAGATTTAGCAGGTTTGATAAGATGCAAATAAGTTAGAGCCTGCAAACTTCAAACAAGAGCAGGATTTATTAACAGATGCATAAATCTTACAAACCAACAAGTTATGTTGCTCAGTTAAATTTTAATAAATTTTCAACATAAAAGTGTGGGTCAATTATTATTCAACCCCTAGGTTTAATATTTTGTGGAATAACCCTTGTTTGCAATTACAGCTAATAATCGTCTTTTATAAGACCTGATCAGGCCGGCACAGGTCTCTGGAGTTATCTTGGCCCACTCCTCCATGCAGATCTTCTCCAAGTTATCTAGGTTCTTTGGGTGTCTCATGTGGACTTTAATCTTGAGCTCCTTCCACAAGTTTTCAATTGGGTTAAGGTCAGGAGACTGACTAGGCCACTGCAACACCTTGATTTTTTCCCTCTTGAACCAGGCCTTGGTTTTCTTGGCTGTGTGCTTTGGGTCGTTGTCTTGTTGGAAGATGAAATGACGACCCATCTTAAGATCCTTGATGGAGGAGCGGAGGTTCTTGGCCAAAATCTCCAGGTAGGCCGTGCTATCCATCTTCCCATGGATGTGGACCAGATGGCCAGGCCCCTTGGGTGAGAAACAGCCCCACAGCATGATGCTGCTACCAGCATGCTTGACTGTAGGGATGGTATTCTTGGGGTCGTATGCAGTGCCATCCAGTCTCCAAACGTCACGTGTGTGGTTGGCACCAAAGATCTCGATCTTGGTCTCATCAGACCAGAGAACCTTGAACCAGTCTGTCTCAGTCCTCCAAGTGACCATGAGCAAACTGTAGACGAGCCTTGACATGACGCTTTGAAAGTAAAAGGTACCTTACGGGCTCGTCTGGAACGGAGACCATTGCGGTGGAGTACGTTACTTATGGTATTGACTGAAACCAATGTCCCCACTGCCATGAGATCTTCCCGGAGCTCCTTCCTTGTTGTCCTTGGGTTAGCCTTGACTCTTCGGACAAGCCTGTCCTCGGCACGGGTGGAAACTTTCAAAGGCTGTCCAGGCCGTGGAAGGCCAACATGCCTTCCACTTCCGGATGATGCTCCCAACAGTGGAGACAGGTAGGCCCACCTCCTTGGAAAGGGTTTTGTACCCCTTGCCAGCCTTGTGACCCTCCATGATCTTGTCTCTGATGGCCTTGGAATGCTCCTTTGTCTTTCCCATGTTGACCAAGTATGAGTGCTGTTCACAAGTTTGGGGAGGGTCTTAATTAGTCAGAAAAGGCTGGAAAAAGAGATAATTAATCCAAACATGTGAAGCTCATTGTTCTTTGTGCCTGAAATACTTCTTAATACTTTAGGGGAACCAAACAGAATTCTGGTGGTTTGAGGGGTTGAATAATAAATGACCCTCTGAATAAACTTTTCACAATTTAAAAAAAAAATAAAAAAAGAAATAACATTCTTTTTTGCTGCAGTGCATTTCACACTTCCAGGCTGATCTACAGTCCAAATGTCACAATGCCAAGTTAATTCCGAATGTGTAAACCTGCTAAATCTGCAGGGGGTTGAATACTACTTGTAGGCACTGTATATACACACACACACACACACACACACACACACACACACACACCCATACATATTGTGAGACTGTGACCGGGGTTATCTATGACGGCCGGTATGTCTCGCCCCGGTTGTGCTCACTCCATGATAATCCACTATAGGGTTAATGCTGTTTTCCCTACAGGCTGAAGGGAGGGATAAATAGATTCAGGAACAAGGGCAGGTGTGCCGGGGGTGAGGGGGTGATCACATCTCCCTGAGTTCTCTGCCGGAAAGGCACTTATGTACTATTGTGAACTTTTTCTTTGGAATAAACCGTGTGCTGTGAACCTTGGTGCCTGGATCCCGTGTCTTCTGCAGCGCAGCCGACGACGCTACCTCACATATGGTGGAGAATCGGCGGGCATGACAGCCGGTGAGGTGTAGCATCCATCCCTGGTGACCCAGCTGCGCATGTCCTGGATTCGAGCGGCTATACTACAGCCCAAACCCGGCGACGCCATGGAGGACATACTAAAGCATTTGGCTCAGGCTAATGCACAGCAGCAACAGACCAATGCACACCTGCTCCAATCCTTGCAAATGCAGGAAAAAAAATTCCAAGAACAGATGGATCAGGCCAATGCACGTCAGCAGCAATCCTTGCAAGTGCACCAAGAACAGATGGAGCAGGCCAATGCACGTCAGCAGCAAGCCTTGCAATTGCAGGAAAAAAGGCACCAAGAACAGATGGTTCTCCTGGCCAAGTCGATCCGTGCCGGACCGGCAGCAACAACCCAGGGACCGGGTGACGACGGCAGCGTCCGGAAAGCGGTGAGACAAGCGTTGCAAAAGATGACCCCGGGTGATGATGTGGAAGCGTTCCTGGCGGTGTTTGAGCGGGTGGCTGAGCGGGAAAAGCTGCCGACCCCGCAGTGGGCTGAGGTATTGTCGCCCTATCTGACGGGGGAACCCCAAAAAGCGTACCTGGACCTCTGTGCCGAGGACGCCATTGACTATGTGACCCTGAAAGCCGAAATACTGGCTCGGTTGGGGGTGAATACCTATGTACGGGCTCAGCGGGTAAATCAGTGGTTCTATGAGGAAGCCAAACCCGTACGCTCCCAGGCCTATGACTTGTTACATCTTGTAAAAAAGTGGTTGCAGCCTGACACTCTGAGCCCGGCGCAAATGGTGGAAAGGGTAGTAGTGGATCGTTTTGTGCGCACTTTACCCGTCACCGTTCAACGGTGGGTCGGACAGGGTGACCCGAGTACCCTGGACCAATTAGTGTCCCTAGTAGAGCGGCATGTGGCTACGCAGGACTTGATACGGGACACTGAGACTTTGCGTACCGCCCGTCGGTCCGGCCCCTCCAAGCCTAGGGCCAAGGACTCACCGCTGACACCGGTGCGGGAGTCCGCTACCGTCCCGTCTGAAGCCGCACCCTCCGTCCCTGAGGTCCGGAAAACTATGTACCCTAAACGACAACTCGTCAAGGGGGTGTCCTTCCCTATTAGATGTTGGCGGTGCCAGCGGGTGGGACATATGGAAGCCCAGTGTCCACTCACCACGGAGCCCATGGATTGTGGGGTTACCCGGCGGGGTTCAATGTATGCTCAGGTGGTGTGTACCGCTGACCTGGTCTACCCAGAGACTGAGCCCCACTTGTGCCAAATTCAGGTGAATGGATGTCCGGTTACAGGCTTGTTGGATTCCGGAAGCTTAGTGACCCTTGTGCGATCAACCCTAAGGGCTAAAGTAAAGGCCACAGGACGTACCGTGGGGGTGGTTTGCATACATGGGGACCGCCGAGACTATCCCACGGGGATAGTCACCATCACAGCTCCTTGCGGTCAGGTGCCACATGAGGTGGGACTTATTAATACTCTTCCCTATGATGTGATCCTAGGAAGGGATCTGCCCTATTTTTGGACTTTATGGAAGGGACCTCCTAAGTCCCCTCAGATATTGGTCAGTCCGGGACCTGAGCCCTACAATCCTGAATCCGGGACGCCTGCCGTAGGGGTCCCCATGATAGGGACAGGATGTGAACCTGATAGGTCGCCCCTAGAGGTATTGGCAGGAGAGGCTGAGACGGTCGAGCCCATCCCGGAGTTGGAGGCGTCCCCGGATACGTTTGGGACAGCCCAACTCCAGGACCCTACATTAATACATGCCCGGAGTCGGGTGACAGTAGTTGACGGGGTGGCACAGCTGCCTGGTGCCCAGGTAAGATACCCCCATTTCGCTCTTAAGCAGGATTTACTCTACCGGGTAGATGAAATACGGGGCGTAGGGGTAGAGCAGTTGGTGGTGCCCCAGCCGTATCGCCGGCGGGTCCTCGACTTGGCTCATAAACACCTGATGAGTGGTCACCTAGGGGTCAAGAAAACGCAGGAGCGAATATTGCAAAGGTTCTATTGGCCCGGGGTCTTTGGGGAGGTAAAACGGTTCTGCGAAACCTGCCCGGAGTGTCAGCTTACCGCACCCCTGACCCACTTTCGCAGTCCGTTGGTACCGTTACCCATTATAGAAGTCCCTTTTGAACGGATAGGGATGGATCTGGTGGGGCCCCTCGTAAAGTCTGCTCGAGGGCACCAGCATATCCTAGTGATCGTTGACTATGCCACCCGGTATCCAGAGGCGATACCTCTCAGACATACTGCAGCCAAGCTTATAGCTCGGGAGTTGTTTGCTGTGTTCTGCCGGGTGGGGTTGCCCAAGGAGATCCTTACGGATCAGGGGACCCCATTCATGTCTAAAGTGACCAAAGAGCTATGCCGGCTACTCCAGATCAAGCAGTTGCGTACGTCTGTGTATCATCCTCAGACGGATGGTTTAGTGGAACGATTCAATAAAACCCTGAAAACCATGCTCAAAAGGGTGATTTCCAAAGACGGGAAAGACTGGGATATGATGCTTCCCTATTTGATGTTTGCCATACGAGAGGTGCCACAGGCATCCACGGGGTTTTCGCCTTTTGAATTGTTATACGGGCGACATCCCCGGGGATTGTTGGACCTGGCAAAAGAAACCTGGGAACAGGAGCCCACCCCCCATAAAAGTGTGATTGAACACATTTTGGGTATGCAGAACCGCATAAGCGCGGTCATGCCAATTGTGAAGGAGCATTTACAGGAGGCTCAGGCCGCGCAAAGCGGCCGCTACAATAGACAAGCCACCGTGCGGACCTTTAAACCCGGGGATCGGGTATTGGTATTGATTCCCACGGCGGAGAGTAAATTCCTGGCTCAGTGGCAAGGCCCCTACGAGATAAAGGAAAGAGTTGGGGTGGTTAACTATAAAGTATTGCAGCCCGGTAGGCGGAAACCTGAACAAATATACCATGTCAACCTATTAAAACCTTGGCAGGAACGGGAAAACCTGATGGCTGTTTTTCCCCACCTCCCTCCTCTTCGGGTCGTTCACATCCGGCTCCAGCGACCTCCGGAGAGGACGAACCGGAAGTAAGGATTGGAGAAGCCCTCACCAAGACTCAGAGGCGAGAGGCCAGACGGTTGGTTCAGCAGAACCCCGATGTCTTCTCCGAGCTGCCCGGTAGGACCAGTCTGATACGACATGATATTGTCACCGAGCCCCACCTGAAGGTACGCCTGAAGTCATACCGAGTACCGGAGGCTCGACGACAAGCCATATCGGAGGAAGTAAAGACAATGTTACGCCTGGGGGTCATCGAAAAATCCCGGAGTGAATGGGCTAGTCCGATTGTCCTAATACCAAAACCCGATGGCTCCTTAAGGTTCTGCAATGACTTTAGGAGATTGAACGAAATATCCAAGTTTGATCTCTACCCCATGCCCCGGGTGGATGAGCTGATTGATAGGCTGGGACAGGCGCGATATTTTACCACGCTCGACCTGACCAAGGGGTACTGGCAGGTGCCACTAACGGAGTCCGCCAAGGAGAAAACCGCTTTTGTTACGCCGGAGGGTCTCTTCCACTATGTTGTCTTGCCTTTTGGGTTACATGGCGCTCCGGCCACGTTCCAGAGGTTGATGGACTTAGTGCTGGAACCCCACCAGGCGTATGCATCAGCGTACCTTGATGACATCATTATTTACAGCTCCGAATGGCAGACTCACTTGGAACAGGTACAAGCGGTGGTGGACGCGCTTCGAACAGCCGGATTGACAGCCAATCCCAAGAAATGTGCATTGGGACTCACGGAAGCCCGCTACTTGGGCTACGTGATAGGCCAAGGAGTGATTAAGCCCCAAATTAACAAGGTCAAGGCGATCCAGAAGTGGCCTAGACCCCTGACCACGAAGCAGGTTAGGGCCTTCCTGGGTATCGTGGGGTACTACAGGAGGTTTGTAAAAGATTTTGCGGGACTATCAGCCCCCTTGACGGACCTTCTCAAAGGCAAGAAGTCCGTCATGGTGCGCTGGACTCCGCAGGCCGAGGACTCCTTCCGGGCCCTGAAGGAGGTCCTGTGCGGACAGCCCGTTCTGGTCAACCCTGATTTCCGGAAGGAGTTCATAGTACAGACTGACGCCTCGGAGGTCGGCCTGGGGGCAGTGCTGTCTCAGGTGGTTCAGGGGGAGGAACACCCCGTCACCTTCTTAAGTAGGAAGCTCACCCCTCCCGAGCGGAATTATAGCGTAGTGGAGAAGGAGTGCCTGGCGATCAAGTGGGCCTTGGAGTCCCTACGCTATTACCTGCTGGGACGTCAGTTTCGCTTGGTGACGGATCACTCTCCACTGGTCTGGATGAGGTCCGCCAAGGAACGGAATGCCCGGGTTACCCGGTGGTTCCTTTCTCTGCAGAACTTCCGGTTTACGGTTGAACACCGGGCCGGTAGGTTGCAGGGCAACGCCGATGCCTTGTCCCGCGGCCCGTGTTTGATGGCAGGAGTTCAACCCCGCGCGCTTGAACTGAGGGGGGGGGGGTATGTGAGACTGTGACCGGGGTTATCTATGACGGCCGGTATGTCTCGCCCCGGTTGTGCTCACTCCATGATAATCCACTATAGGGTTAATGCTGTTTTCCCTACAGGCTGAAGGGAGGGATAAATAGATTCAGGAACAAGGGCAGGTGTGCCGGGGGTGAGGGGGTGATCACATCTCCCTGAGTTCTCTGCCGGAAAGGCACCTATGTACTATTGTGAACTTTTTCTTTGGAATAAACCGTGTGCTGTGAACCTTGGTGCCTGGATCCCGTGTCTTCTGCAGCGCAGCCGACGACGCTACCTCACAATATACACACATACACATATATACCGACACACATATACACTCACACACACACACACACATACATACACACACACACACACACACACACGTACACACACATACATACACATACACATACACACACACACACATACACACACATACATACACACACACATACACACACACACACACACATACACACACACACATACACACATACATATACACACACACACACACACACACACACACACACACGCACATATCTATACACTCAGTTTTATATAATAGATGGTTAGTGACTAATAGTATATTAATGGTGGGGTATATATTAGTATTCAGGGGTGCAGTGTGGTGGATTTTTTATTTCCATCCACTCTCTAAAAAGACACAGCTGCATGTTTTTCTCACTATCTGACCTGAAATCAGTAATTAAAAATCAAAGAAAATCAACTTTCTTGTGGCCCTATTTTTGCACAGGAAAAAATACAATTTTAATAAAGAACACAAGGTCTATCCAAAAAGAAACGTGATGATAATAAAAAGGCAATTCCCTATTATCATCATCATCCAGCAATTCCAATGTGATCATTTTTATAAATTCACATAAGTAGATGGATAGAAGTGTTAATTCCTCTACTTTGCCCAATATCCCTAAGCATATGGGTTTTCCAGGCCCTTCCAATTAAAGAAATAGCACGTCAATTACTGCATGCTGCCTTGAAACACAAGAAGTGCCATGTACCATCTGCAGGCACCGTGGGGGAGATGTTTCCAAATTGTTGCAAAGTAAAAAAAAAAAAGTATTCTAATTCCTGCTTTGAGAATGATATAACTGGGGATGGACAATGGCTACACCTGCTTTGTGCTGATTTTAATAAGGGACCCTCAATGGTTTCTTGACGTTGTGTTCATGATGACAACTTCATGCCTATATTTTGCCTTTTCTGGAGGCATTAAAGGGAACCTGTCACCAGATTTGGTGACTATAAGCTGCGGCCACCACCAGTGGGCTCTTATATACAGCGTTCTAACATGCTGTATATAAGAGCCCAGGCCGCTGTGTAGAACGTGAAAATCACTTTATAATACTCACCTAAACGGTCGGTGCATTGCAGACTGGTCGGATGGGTGTCTCCATTCTCCGGTACCGGCGCCTCCTCTTTCGACCATCTTTGTCCTCCTTCTGAAGCCTGGGCAGATGACGCGTCCTACATCATCCACACTAGCCGGCATTGAGGTCCTGCGTTTAAGTGAGTATTATAAAGTGATTTTTATGTTCTACACAGCAGCCATGGCTCTTATATACAGCATGTTAGAATGTAAAGCCTGCTTTACACCTTTCAATTCTGCATACGATATCGTATGCGATGTGAATCGCCCCCATCGTATGTGCGGCACGTTCAATTTGTTGACCGTGTCGCACAAATGATTATTTGCCGTCACATGTACTTACCTACCATACGACCTCGATGTGGGCGGCGAACATCCACTTCCTGGAGTGGGAGGGACGTTCGGCGTCACAGCGACGTCACGCGGCAGCCGGCCAATAGAAGCGGAGGGGCGGAGATGAGCGGGACGTAAACATCCCCCCCACCTCCTTCCTTCCGAATTGCCGGCAGGAGCCGCAGGAGGCAGGTAACATGTGTTCATCGTTCCCGGGGTGTCACACACTGCGATGTGTGCTGCCTCGGGAACATTGAACAACCCGATGTGCAATTTTATTGAAATGAACGACGTGCATGCGATGAACGGATTTACGTTCAATCGCAATCGCACATAGCTGTCACACGCTACAACAACACTAACGATGCCGGATGTGCGTCACTTACGAAGTGACCCCGCCGACACATCGTTAGATTTGTTGTAGCGTGTAAAGCCCGCTTTAGTCATGCACCGCGGCTAGAGAAGGAGATCAAAGATGGCCAAAAGATGCGATGCCGGGAACTGGACAACGGAGACGCCCATAAGGCCCACCGCGTGACCATTAGGTAAGTATTATAAAGTGTTTTTTATGTTATACTCCCAGCCTGGGCTCTTATATACAGCATGTTAGAATGCTGTATATAAGAGCCCACTGGTGGTGGCCGCAGATTATAGGCCAAAAAAGTGGTGACAGGTTCCCTTTAAATATTCTACCTGCTCTTGCGATTGGCTGGTAAGCTAGAAAATTTCACAATCTGTTTTTATTAAAACCTTTGATAAATAATGTGTCATTCATCCTAAACCATGAAGACACTTCTTTCCAGACTATTAGTAGATCCTTATACTAGCGTGTATCTCTATTCCATTGCGGTAATATTTGGTTTCGCGGTGATAAAACCCATTATTTCGCGAGTCTGCCTCGCAGCTTCCGTGCCCATTTGTCCAGCTGCTGTTCAATGATGTTAAATGACGAACAAAAAATGTTACCATCTGGTATATAGCTGACATGTAACCTTTAGAAAAAAAAATACTCTTATACATAAATCATTTTAGATAAAGAAGTGCTGAATTGTATTCCGGAGGTGCGCGGCAGATTTGTTCCCAAAAGACTAGGGAGATGCAAAGCCGGCAAAAGATCCCCTCCCTGTATCCTGAATATTATGAAAGCGGAATTTATGAAAATATTCATTAATCAGATCTATTATCCCTTCATGCTCCTTGGTTGAGGTGATGCCAATCATGTCGGATGCTAATAAAGATTTATTATGATGCAAAAAATACTGCTAGATTGTGTCTAAAGACCATGGAAATAATGTGCCGCGCGACCCATCAATCAACACAGAATCCAATTGTCATTCATTTCACAGTCCGTACATAGCAGCTTAATACAAAATTCTGCGCTGGTTAATTTCTTAATATATATTTATAGCAGGCAGAGGTCCAATTTTCTGTTACAATGCTCTGAATCCCCTGCGTAGACAGAGTTAAAAACCACTTTTCTGTCCACATGCCAATCCTAAAGATAATACTGTTAAAACTGCTTTTGGTACGCATACCGGTCTAATATGTTCAGGAACTCTCCTTATTCTCTTTCTGAATGGGCAATTCCTCTTTAGCATTCTTCCAGCACTATGGTTGCTGGGACTTCCTTTCTATCATTTTTCAGTATGCACTGTTTCTGGAATGGTTTGCCTGAATTGAGCTGAAAACCCAACTTTCTGTTATACTTGAATGTTTGAGAAATAGATTAGCAGACTTGTGATGCATGGACTTTCAGATAACCAGGACTGGCGGGTCTAACCGGGTAAAAAAAACCCGGTTCCGGCCCGAGATTGGGTCCATATATCTGTCCGGATGCCGGTCCCCATATATGTCTATGGGGACCACAATCTGGTGATTAAAAATGGTGGTAGAAGGGATAGGGGGATAGGGTCAAGCGCGTTATACTCACGGACACTCCGGCATGGCTGTACATTGCTTCCAAGCCACTCATGTCAAGCTGCCACCAGGGGAGCTGGAGCCCTGCAGGCAAAGACACTACACGGAGCTGAATAAGCAAGGAGATGGACACGCAGTGTGTGCTGGTGCAGTGCCTCGTAGCATCAGCCGGAAAGCAGAAGCCACGGGACGTGCGTGGGATGGTCGGGCAGGCCGGGTCATCCACAGTACGGGGAGAAGGAAGACTAGAGGAACGAGCAGAGGCGGGGTCGAGGTCAGGCCGAGGTCAGTACCAGAGGAAGCAACCGAGTGGGGAGGTAGGAGAGGGGGGAACAACCGGGGCTATTGTGGGAAGGAAGGAGGTGGGATAGAGGAATGGAGGAATGACTAGGGGACGGAACACAGGCAGAGAACGAGGGCACAGAGAGGGGACGAATCAGGATCACACTTCTAGGGACCAGCAATCACAGGCAAAGCAGCTCTAAGCTTATAACAGTCGGTGGTTCACCGGAGATGACAGTAGTTAAGGCATCCAAGCTCTGGAAGTGAGGCCCGAGGGAAGGCTCCGCCCCCTAGCCATGTGGAAGGGGAGGCAAAACCGTGACAGCTCAGTACCTTCATTGCATATGCACTGTTTTCCCCGCCCACCGGAGTCTGTGATTGGTTACAGTCAGACGCGCCCCCACCCTGAGTGTCAGCATGAAATTACAACCACGCTGGAGACTCAGAAAGCACAGCCCGCACGTTTTATTGTTTTGTACTTTACTTTTCCTTTATTTTTTGTTTTACCAGAGTGTCGGATCCGGAATTCCCTGAAAATTCTGGGTCTGTGTCCGGTACTCCGTTACCTTTGAACCTGAGTGGGTCCGGACTTTTAAAGTCCAGGTCCGCCCATCTCTAATAACGGCCCCACGTCTTGTAATCGGTCTCAGCGGCTCAGCTTACAGACACAGATTAAACTTGTGAACAGGCAAAGAACATAAGAAAGACACCTCGTGACTTGCAGATTGCCTATTTATCACATTATCTATCCAATGAGATGTACAGAATAACAGTTGTTTAAAAACATTTTTTTCCATAAATGAATACCACAAGGGTAAATAAGAAACTTTGTAATATATCTTTTTAAGGAATCTGCTTTCTCCTCCTGCACTGATCAATCCGCCCCAACAATCTAAATTCAGAGGTAAAACTTGTATTCAGGGAAGCCATATAATTACATTATTGAGATATGACAGTTGGTGCTCATGGAATTGTATGGAGAAGGGAAGAGCTAGAGGCCGAAACACTTTGTACTATAGATTCACCTGAAATAATGATGCACTCTAAGATGACACTACTCCTTCAAAGGGAATCTTTTAGGAGTATTTCCCCCCAAAAAACTATTTAAATATGCATGTAGCTCCTTCAAAGACAAGTCCAGGAATTCCTTTACATGGCCAGTCCGTTCCTACATTAATGAGAAATCGGAGATTGAATTCATATGGAAATGAGGCTGAAGAGCTATGGAAGATCTGAAGCCTCTGTGTCATGGATGTTATGAAGAAGGCTGGGAACAGGGGCTCCTAAACTGGCCCTCAGGCTGGCGGTCCCTAGCTATCCCTTATCCCAGAGTTACCTCTGACGGTGAAGAGGTCTGAGCCGCCTTCCTGGCCCTGCTCTTGATCAGCTTTAATCTTATACCCCATGCCACCCTACCCTAGTGGGGGGGGGGGGTCCGGGACAGGAGTGTGATTACACCATGAGAGATAGACACAAGGGATATCAAAACTATTTCTCACTGCACGTTTCCAAGAAAAGACAAGTCCTGCACTACTCGTGCATAGCTGTCACCACGTGGGCTGACTCACGTATAGGAAAATGCAGCTCCAGCTGTACATGTGGCTCCTGGATCAGCGTGCAGGTAAGAAGGAAGGGAAAGTTCCAATATTACAAGGATAAGAAGAAACTGACCGCAAAGCAGCTGGTATACCGGTAATCTTTATTCCAAATTCAAAGGTGCAGGATACAATCGGGCGGAAGGAGACCTAGATGCGACCCCTCGCTGCGGACGACGGCCGTTCCGCCTGTAATTAGGCTTCTGTTGACCCGTAGAAGCCTAATTACAGGCGAAACGGCCGTCGTCCGCAGCGAGGGGCCGCATCTATGTCTCCTTCCGCCCGATTGTATCCTGCACCTTTGAATTTGGAATAAAGATTACCGGTATACCAGCTGCTTTGCGGTCAGTTTCTTCTTATCCTTGGAATATTGGATCTTTCTCACTGCACGCTCATACAGGAGTAAAAGACAATAAGAGTAAGAAGGAAAATAAGAGCAGGGAGGAAACAAAAAGATGACAGGAAAACACCACAACTCCAAGCACAAAGCAATAGAATCACCAACAGGACTGGGACACAATAGCACACAGACCAACACAGCAATAAACTATAGTTGACGTGGGAAGACAGATTCCACCATCTTAAAAAGGAGGGGAGTAACTGTGATAGGTTTACAACAACATGTGATCCCAGAGGTAACCAGCAGGCTAGCAGAGATTAACTTTTGCTAGCTTGACCATTAATGAGCACACAGCTGGTCAACGCCCGAGCCTGCATGTGTAACTCAGAAACACCAGAGAATCCATAGTCTGGAGTGTCAGAATCTGCAGTGTTAACAGGATCTGATGCAGCCATGACAATTTGAGAAAAACTGTGTGACACTCTGTCACTCCAGCTCTATTCACCACCCATTGTTGCCTACTCCTGCCAGACTGACAACCTCTATACTGTGTGACTTCAGGGAAAGGAGTTGCCAGTCAAGCAGGAGGAGTCAGTGCTGGGAGAAGAATAGAGCTGGAGTGACGGAGTCTTCAGATCTACCACAGCTCTTCAGCCTCATTTGTAATTCCATTCAACCCTGATTTCTCAGTAATGGATATATATATGTATATGTATATATATATATATATATATATACAGAATGGTCCAAAAGTAGGTGGACAGTATGTGTAATAGGGTTATCAAGCATGGTGTAAAGTGAAACTAACTCAGTTGCCCTTAGCAACCAATCAGATTCCACCTTTCATTTTCCAAAGAGTCTGTGAAGAATGAAAAGTGGAATCTGATTGGTTGCTAAGGACAACTGAGTTAGTTTCACTTTACACCGTGCTTGATAACCGTATCACACATACTGTCCACCTACTTTTGGACCACCCTGTATGTATATGTATATATTATATATCTAGGGAGAAGGGATTGTAAATCCTGCTGACAGATTCCCTTTAAGAAATAAAGGATTATTCTTATGTTTTTATCTGTGCTCAATTGTAAAGTATTTTGGAAAACAAGCAATATTGCAATTTATTTTTTAATAAATTCCTCTCCTTTCTGAACAACAGAATCAATTTTTATTTTATTGTTTACTACTCATTGCCAAGGTTCCCTGCCACTGCTGCAGTTCAGTATCAGTGGCCGAACATTTGAAGCACTTACAAGCCCTTCCCATTAGAGCTTGTAAGCTCGGAACTGGAGATGGCAGGATCGCTGGAGTGCAGTGTTAGCTCCCCATTTGTGCCACTGCCCTCCTCCAGTGCTGCAGAGGCATAACTATCTCATATATGAATTTCAGAGAGTGCATATTTCAGGCCAGCGAGTAAATGATGTTACTGGCCTGAACTGTCAATCAAGCAGTAGCACCCTACGCTGATCAAGTGGGAAACTGGGAGGTTTGGGAGTGCTGTGCTCCGGACGAAGATTATGAATGATCCCTTTAAGGAGATTGTCTCCCCTACATGCAATATATCATCCATTGTAGCCATGTATTAAAATTGCGGCAGGGATGTTCAGTAGGGCCCATAGACTCCTATGGGTGCCGACGGGGAGAGGGCAGCTTTCTGTCAGCGCCCGGGTCCCCCTCCTTGCTTCTGCTCACCGGGTCCTATACACCAGTAAGGGCAGTAATGCGTTGATGGTGGCCCTGATGTGACGTCATTATAACACACATGGAGCGCACATTGAACAACAAAATGTGAGCAGCCATGTGTCCTGTACTATAATGCGACTGGTTGAAACTGTCTGCCCCTGTAGATGTGTCAGTGTCGGCCCTGCAGCATCACAGTACAGGAGACAAGGCCGTGCGCAGTTCCATGTGCGCGGCCATGTGTGTGTTATAATGACATTGTGCAGCCCTGTACAGCAACTGGGAGAGCGGCCCGGGGGGCAATTACCCGCCTGCCCCCCGGGACAGCCCGCCCCTGGGTGCCGTAATCTTACTCAAAAAAAGTTGTACTTAGCCAGAAACAGTCTGTGTGCATTAGCCGAATGTAGAGCCTAACATTTTGCACAGTCATTTTTACTATATTACCCTTTTATTGAAAGTTTAATAAAACTTGGCTTTATTAGCACATATATCCATTTCCAATCTGTGCATATTAGATTAATAGAATGGATTTGGCGCTCAGCATTTAATTAACCGGAGCATTTCCCGTGAATAACGCTTATTAAACATAGACAACATAACCATCAGATATCATATTGAAAATATATAGTCTATAAAAAGTTACTGCTTCTGATCATTGATCTTACAGAAAGGCAAAATTTAATATACGGAAATAGCAGATCTGAATTTTCCATTAAGCTGCGTCTTTTTGAAGGATGACAAAATTCTGTAGTATAGAAACGCGCTGATAACATTATTAATGCATCCTTAAAGTGCCGAATTCATCCATATAGTGCACGTGGCATTATACATTGGTGGCACTGGTACGGCACGGTTCTTTTTTTTAATACCATCATGACTAGGGTGTAGCCACACTAAGGGGTACTTTGCACTCTGCGACATCGCTACTGTGATATCATCGGGGTCAAATCAAAAGTGACGCACATCCGGCGCCGGTAACGACGTCACAACGTTTAAAGCCTAGATGCAAACGCGTCGAAAATCGGTGATCTGTGTAGCGTCGGTCATTTTCATAATATCGCACCAATAGGAGATATGATGTTGTTCCTCGTTCCTGCGGCAGCACACATCGCTGTGTGTGAAGCCACAGGCGCGAGGAACATCTCCTTACCTGCCTCCACCGGCTATGCGGAAGGAAGGAGGTAGGCGGGATATTTACGTCCCACTCATCTCCGCCCCTCCGCTTCTATTGGCCGTCTGCCGTGTGACGTCGCTGTGACGACGCACGACCCGCCCCCTTAGGAAGGAGGCGGGTCGCCGACCAGAGCGACGTCGCAGGGCAGGTAAGTGCGTGTGAAGCTGCCGTAGTGATAATGTTCGCTATGGCAGGTATCACAAGATATCGCATGTGCGACAGGGGCAGGTACTATCGCGCTCAGCATCGCTAGCCGATGCTAGCGATGTCGCAACGGGCAAGGTACCCCTAAGAGTTTGCATCCCAAAATTTGTTATATTTTATGACCTCTCTTTTTAAAGGCTTATTCCCACATAGATCAGAGATAACATATCACTAGAATATGGCATCACTTTGTCACATATTTGCCACAATTTTCAGTAGGCCACTGGGAAGAAATGAATCATCAAAATTATTTCACTGAATTTTTTGACCATACCCCCCATGTTCTAGGACATGCCCCTTTTAAACTTAAGTCAGACCGGCATATGTCCACTAGGACAACACCTAAGCCTCCCAAATGCTGTTTTGAAGGGCCTTTGGCAACACTTCGGAAACAAACCAACTCTGGTAGTCCGGAAGGTCTCCTTTTTCTGGGAGCTCCCCGAACCCTGTAGAGCTTGCTTTGTGTTGGTGAATTGGGGTGGGGTGTTCACCCTTTGAGAACTTGTTTGACCCCTAAAATTAAGGGACTTGAAAGTAAAAACAGCGAAGTGACCTCATTGCTAGACCAGCACAGTAACCAGTTCATTCCTAAGTCTTCCACATGCTTCTTGGAGGGGGCTTTGTCAACACCTGGGAAATAAACCAACTCTGGTAGTCTGGAAGGTCTCCCTTTTTTCTGGGAGCTTTACGGACTCTGTAAAGCTTGCTTTTTGTTGTTGAAGAGTAGTGGGGTGTTCAACCATTGAGAACTTGTTTGCCCCCTAAAACTAAGGGAAGTCAAGGGAAAAAAAGTGAAGTGGCCCCATTGCTAGACCAGCATGGTAACCACAATTCTCAGGATCACTACAGTCCCAGAGGTTCTACCCCATCAGAATACAAAGTGATAAGCATGAACCTTTCAAAAAGGATTGTCCAACACTTCATATTGATGGATTATCCTTAAGATAGGTCATCAATATCAGATCGGTGGGGATGTGCCACCTGGCTCCCTCACCGATCAGCTGTTCTCAGTGCTGAATGTGCTCTGTTGCTGATTGAACAGAACAGCTCCATCAACTGTGGGTCTGGATCCTGCAGATCCAGACCCACTCATACCCTCCGATCTGGTAACGAAAACCTATCCGAAGGATAGGTCATCAATATAAGGTACCGGACAACCCTTTAACACTATTCGAGATAAAACATGTCTAAAACAAATGATACATTTGAGACAGGTACATTGGAAAAATTTTACAAAATTATGGCTGATTTTGAAAAATTTTGTCCTGTTTTGTTTTGCGGACTTTTTATCTTTAGTTTTGCCAATGGTACAGTTATTACTTGGAATGAACCTCCAACACATAATAGAAATGTATTATAGACATCGTAATCGTTCTTCTCCAGAGATACCTTCAATTCATACACACGGACACGGACTTCGTAAAATCAAAGGGATAACATTAGAATAGGAGCAATTTGTGGGGTTATTAGGCGAGAATTTCCCATGGGTGGCAAAGAACCTGCCGGTGTAACACACAACCTTCAATCTAATGCTCCTGCTCCAAATTACAGCGGTAATCCTTGTAGCTGTTTATAAGAAGCCAATATTCCTATAATTCAATGTTACTTCAGTAAATTACAAAACGCGGCTTAAACTGCTTCCCTATAATTATTGATCTGAGAAGTATCGAGCTTCATTGCAGTGTCTTACGGGCAACGTCAATGCCGACGGCAGCTTCATAACCTCCAGATGTATCACTGGGGAAAAACAGGTTTTAAAGAATATCTTCTCATTAGGAATATGCCAAGGCAGAGACAGACAATCTTACTTATTTAGGCAAATTAGTTCTCCTTCTTTTTGTATGTACACAAGTCTCAATACACTTGATGAGTCTCTTTAATGACAATGGGTACCTCCACAAATGTGCAGATGCCAACTAAGGCCTCTTTCACACGTTCGTGAAAAACCACGCACGTTTTTCACGGACGTGTCAGAGGTGCGTTTTGCCCTCCGTAAGCTGTGTTTATGGCCTACGTGTGTTCTCCGTGTGGTATCCATGGTAACACACGGAGAACGGGAACTTTCTGCTCACCTGTCCCTGGCGTCGCTGTCCATGGTGCTGATCTTCGGTCTCCGGTCCTGCCGACTCCCCGCTGCTGCAGCTTCCGGACCGCAGTGAAGTGAATATTCAATGAGCATAATGAGCGGCAGTCGGAAGCAAGTGACAGCAGCGGCAGAGACAGGAGAAGGTGAGTAAAGTTTTTTTATTTTCTCAAACACGTGTGTTTTCTCCGGCGCTTGTCACACGGAACACTTCCGTGTGGTCAGTTTGCGTTCCTTGTTTTACCCGTAATGTCAGAGAAAAACGGACATGTTGACGTGTGGAGCACATGGACACACGTATGCTCCACACATACACACGGTCCATGGCAGAACACGCACGTGAGCGCAGACCCATTGAGTTTAATGGGTCTACGTGTGCCCGTGTCTCCGGTACGTGAGGAAAAGGACCAAACACGTACCGGAAACAAGGACGTGTGAAAGAGGCCTAATATACAGTGTATAGAAATGTTCACGTCCCTTTAATAAGCCGAGTGCTAGTGGTCGCACATGCTCAGTTGCTCTCCCCTTAGCCAGATCTCTGCACTCTGCATAGTAATCCTGTGATCACTGCAAAACAGCCAACAGACACAGATTTCTCCAACAAAACCTGTGCAGTAACAGGGCATAGCTGACAGTGCTCCTTCTATGGGGGAAATAATGAGAGACTTTATTGTTAGCTGCCAGAGGGGGAAGGAGCCTTATTCCATCCCGAAACTGCCTCCAGCAGTAGCACCACCAGTGGCTCAAGGGTGTCATAAAATGAAAGGTATTTTTCTGAAGGAAATACTGCAAATTACACAGCTGTAAAAAAATGAAGGGACCACTTAAGCAGTGCAGTTTAACCCTTAAACTTGAAATATCACTCATACCAGGAGACCAGAGCGATTTTGAATCAATTTAATCTATTTTGGTGCAAACGGTCGGTACCGCAGGACTGGCGCATAGCAAATGTGGTGCCAATATTCAAAAAGGGGACAAAAACTGAGCCGGGAAATTATAGGCCGGTAAGTTTAACCTCTACGGTTGGTAAAATCCTTGAGGGTTTCTTGAGAGATGCTATACTGGAGTATCTCAAGAAAAATAACCTTATGACAGAGTATCAACATGGGTTTATGAGGGATCGATCCTGTCAAACTAATTTGATCAGCTTCTATGAAGAGGTAAGTTCAAGCCTGGACCAGGGAAATGCAGTGGATGTTGTGTATATGGACTTTTCAAAAGCTTTTGATACGGTGCCACACAAAAGGTTGGTACATAAAATGAGAATAATGGGGATAGGGGAAAATATGTGTAACTGGGTTAAAAACTGGCTCAGTGATAGGAAACAAAGGGTGGTTATTAATGGTACGTACTCGGACTGGGTCTCAGTTCATAGTGGGGTACCACAGGGGTCAGTATTGGGCCCGCTTCTTTTCAACATATTTATAAATGACCTTGTTGGGGGCATGCGGAGTAGAATTTCAATATTTGCAGATGATACTAAACTCTGCAGGGTAATCAATACAGAGGAGGATAATTTTATATTACAGGGAGATTTATGTAAATTGGAGGATTGGGCTGAGAAGTGGCAATTGAAGTTTAATGTAGATAAATGTAAGGTCATGCACTTGGGTAGAGGAAATAACATTTATGATTATGTACTTAATTGTAGAACACTGGGTAAAACAGACACAGAAAAAGACTTGGGTGTATGGGTGGATGGTAAACTTCACTTTAGTGGACAGTGTCAGGCAGCTGCTGCCAGGGCTAATAAAATAATGGGATGTATTAAAAGAGGTATAAGTGTTCATGAAAAAAATATAGTTCTACCTCTGTACAAGTCACTAGTGCGACCGCACTTAGAATACTGTGTACAATTCTGGTCACCGATATATAAGAAGGACATAGCTGAACTGGAGAAGGTGCAGAGAAGAGCGACCAAGATTATTAGAGGAATGGGTGGGCTGCAATACCAAGACAGGTTATTAAACTTGGGGTTATTTAGTTTGGAAAAACGAAGGCTTAGGGGGGATCTAATCACAATGTATAAATATATGAGGGGACAGTACAGAGACCTTTCCAAAGATCTTTTTACACCTAGGCCTGCGACTGGAACACAGGGGCATCCGCTACGTCTTGAGGAAAGAAGGTTTAATCATAATCACAGACGAGGATTCTTTACTGTACGAGCAGTGAGACTATGGAACTCTCTGCCGCATGATGTTGTAATGAGTGATTCACTACTAACATTTAAGCAGAGCCTGGACGCCTTTCTTGAAAAATGTAATATTACCAGTTATGTATATTAGATTTTATGACAGGGTATTGATCCAGGGAACTAGTCTGATTGCCGGATGTGGAGTCAGGAAGGAAATTTTTTCCCCATTGGAACTTGTTTGCCACATTGGGGTTTTTTTGCCTTCCTCTGGATCAACATGTTAGGCTACGGGTTGAACTAGATGGACTTAGAGTCTCCCTTCAACCTTAAAAACTATGATACTATGATACTATGACCGCGGTGCAGAAATGGTTTAGCAGATGGTGACCACAGATATTTCCTCCTCATCCTTCTGTATTTTTGCATCTTCCTATAGTCCTTGTGATTATTGACAACATGAGGCGGAAACTGCGGCCCATTTAGGCTGCTCAGGTTTTCTAAGATGGCACAGCCATAAGCGCCGTTTGCTGGGTCTCCCAGCATAGTCTCAAGAGCATGGAGCAGATATCAGAACAATGACCGTTACGCAAAGAGGGCCAAATAGTGGGCCCTGGGTTCCTCCTGGAGAAACACAATGAACGGTCCCTATGTAATGAGAATTTGCAAACACTTACTAGATGATGAAGGCATTGACGCCATTGACTGGATCTCACGTGTCACTCGTGAATCCAGTTGAGAACCAGCTGAGAACCTTTAGGACATTAGGTATCAGTGTATAGGATGAGGCCAAATTATGCCACAGACTCTGTAGGAGGACCTAATGCCGAAATCCAGGTCACGGAGAAAATCTCCAGGACACCATCCGCGGTCTCATCAGGAACATCTCCAGATGTGGTCAGAAGTCCATGCAGAAACTTGAGGCCATACACACTATTCAGACACATTACGAGATAATTTGGATCTCCTTGTGACTTAGAATTTTTTAACTATGATTGTTGGGGTAATTTGGAGTCCAACCCTCAATTGGTTGAAGACTTTGGTTTCCATTCGCCATTGATAATGAGTTACACAAGTTTTATCAGTGAATAATTTCATTGAGAACTTTTGAAAGGAATTTCCCAGCAGGATTTCACACTACAAACTTTTTATATGCCCATAAAGCTTTTTTAATGACAAGACCAGTAATACTTTGTATTGGCCAGTCCAATCCTCCATAAGCAAGAAATCAGCGTTTGAATTGATATGCAAATGAGGCTGAAGATCTAGTTGTAGATCTGAAGCCTTTGCCACTCCAGCTCTATTATCCGCGTCGCCTCCTCCTTCTTGACTGCCAGCCTCTATGATGTGCGACTTCAGGCAAAGGAGCCGTCAGTCAAGCAGGAGGAGGCGGCACTGGATGGGGAATAGAGATGGCGTTTGAGGTATGAAATTCTGCTGACAGATTTCCTTTATGTGTTCCCTTCAATGGTTGAGCAGTGTACTTTAAAAAAGGTTGCCACTGCTTGGACAATCCCTTCTTAAATACAACTGTGCCCCATGTAAAAAAAAATATAAAAAACGCTGTATAATCACATCACCGTCTGGCAATTTTCCATTGATGACGGTGCTTTTTGCCACACTCTTGTGACATTGTTACTGTATGACACGTGAGCACTGCAGCCTATCTGTGGCCCCTGGGGGACTGCAGCCTCACAATTCCCTCGGACACAAGCTGTTTTGGGAAGGAAAGTGTGAGCGCTGCAGCCCATTGGCTGTTGATAACAATGTCATGCCAGCACCAGTAGATACAGTGTAGACATTGTTGAGTAAAGTATATGCTGCTTTTATCTTACATGGGGTAAAGTTGCATTTAAGTAGGGGTTGTCGAAATAGTTTAAAATGTTATACATTGTATATAGGTTTTCCGACTTTTAGGATAAAAATTCAGAATTAAACAATAGGCTGAGATAGTATAGTAAAATGTAGAAGCTCTACTTACCCCTGTCTGTGTCATAAAGAAATAAATAGTGATTTCAACCATAGTGATCCTGCAAACTTAGCAGCGCTCCTCCTTGACAAGGAAAGTGTGAGCACTGCAACCCATCAGCTGTTAATCGGCTGCAGCCCTCACATGATGTAATAATGTCATGCCAGTGCCAGTAGATACAGCGTAGACATTCTTGAGTTGAGTATATGCTGATTTTATCTTACATGGGGTAAAGTTGCATTTAAGTAGGGGTTGTCAAAATAGTGGAAAACCCATGTACAATGTACATTTTAAGACTTTTAGGTTAAAAATTCAGATTGAAACAATAGGCTGAGATAATATAGTAAAATATAGAAACTCCACTTTCCCCTGACTGGGTCATAAAAAAATACATAGTGATCCAGCACAATTAGTAGGGCTTCTCCTTGACAAGGAAAGGGTGAGCGCTGCAGCCCATCATCTGTTGATCAGTTGCAGCCCTCCCATGATGTAATAATGTCATGCCAGGACCAATAGATACAGCATAAACCTTTTTGAGTTGAGTATATGCTGCTTTTATCTTACATAGGGTAAAGTTGCATTTTTGTTAAAATAGTGGAAAACCCATATAGAGTGTACATTTTAAGATTTTTAGGTTAAAATTCAGAATGAAACAATAGGCTGAGATAATATAGTAAAATATAGAAACTCCACTTACCCCTGTCTGTGTCATAAAGAAATACATAGTGATTCCAACCATAGTGATCCAGCAAACTTAGCAGCGCTCCTCGTAACGATGGCCGCAGTTGTAGAACAAACTGGCTTTCTCCCTCAGTTGGGAAGCTGGGCGTGATGAGGGAGATGTGCAAAGCACTGCAGAATGAGGTCAGGGTGTGTACTGATCTCTTGTCATACAGTCCAAAGATGGCAAACACTCCTCTGGAATACTGGGAGCAAACTGCAAAGAAGAAGACAGAGGAAGATGTAAGAGACAATGGATAAAACTACAGACTGTATGGAACACAATGGCGGAAGGTAAGAGAAAGGGGAGATAATGCCCATAGCAGATATCAATTTACAGGACTTTTGGAAAATAATAGATGCAATCTGATTGGTTACTCTTTTCTTTCCAAATTACGAAAAACCGATACAAGTGTGAACAGAACCTTACATACTCCTATCACCATTCACCATCTGACATATTATGGAGCAATTGACATATTCAGCTCTGCACACATTAAGTGCACGATACGGCACATTAAAGGGGATATCTAGAATTGGTAAACCCCTTATCATATATTGTATCCAGTATTACAACATGGACCCATTGAAATAAATTGAGCTGCAATATCACATTTATGTGCGGTTTATAAATGGAAGCAGGCGTGTTATTCTAATTCTGGACAATCCCTTTAAGGCATCATTTGACACCATGTTACATTGGTAATATGTTATAGTACCCAAGGGAACATGTCACATCTTTTTAGCCCCTCCATTAATTCAAATAAATGTTGTTTACTTTCTACCTCTGAAATCCGAGATATACAGTATGGAGGCACAGCATGAGCCAATACATCTGACATCACGTTTGAGTGTTAAATTAATTTTTTTCCATCTTTTATCAATGTTTTTGTTATCTATATCACAAGCCACAATCTGTATTAAAAATAAAAAAATGAGATTTTACCATTTCACCCCAACACTGAGGATTCTGTGGATTAGCCAAAATGAACAGACTCCGACCCTATCTTTTGACTTGAAGCATCTAATAAGCGTGTACAGAAGTCATTATGGAGTGAGGGGTTCGAGGACAGATCCGACATTGCCTAATTTGAATGGTGTGTTCTGTGTTATAAGCTATAAGCCTATGGGCGCAGGATCCGTCGTAATCCGTCAAATGATGGAATCCAGCAGCGGATTCCGTTTTTTTTAACTGAGCATTTTCCAATTTCTTATTTAGTATCCGCTAGTCGAATCAGTTTTTCCACAATCTGCGACGGCTCCGTCTAGCCAACTGATTGTGATTGTAGGCAAAAAACTGATGTGTGAAAGGGGCCTAAGGGTGTTTGGACCACCGCACATTTTAGACTTACCCAATGCTAGATTGCATTACACATTATGTTCACAATTGCAGTTAAAGGGATTGTCTGGCCTTAAGCTACAAGTCTGCAGTCACTCTATATGATGGCACTCCAGTGGCGGGAAATGTAGGTGAGTGACTGCAAGTATGTGATTTGCATACTCCAGTTGTGAGACAATTAGATGGGCTTGATAGCGCTTAAATCGCATACTTGCGGTCACATGACTGCATGTTACCAGCATCAGCACCAGATGCACCAGATAATCTTCGCAGCAAGCGAGATGCGAGGATCCACAAGTCTGCACTCACATAGAGACTTAGGGGTACTTTGCACGTTGCGACATAGCAAGATCGCTGTGACACGCAAGATCGCAGATAAAATTTGCCAAGATCGCACATAGGTCATTTTTATAGCGCCAGTCACATGTGCGATCTCGGCAAATCGTATGTGCGATCTGGTGTGTTACATCGCTAGTGATGTCGCAGCGTGTAAAGCACCCTATAGAGTTATATGGTCATGATAACTCAACATCCCCTACAAAATTTGCATCGTAACATCCACTCTCAAGTCAGATGTAGGGCACCAAGCAGTGCCGCCCACCGCACCGGTCAACTCACAACTCCCACTAATATCATTCAGAAACACTGACAACTGGTTACCAGCGCTCACCGACTGTGTCAGGGGTTGGTAAAAAGCAATACAATGCAGTATGAAAATGGAACAGAACTTTTATCAAACTTTTCAGCTTCCTTCCTCACTTATCAGCCACTTCTTCTTCTCATCCCTGAACCCCTGAACTTACAATTCAGTTTGAAAAAAAAAATCTCAAATCTGTCTTGCTCAACTAAGACAGTCTGCAGACTCCATGTTGTGTTAAGTAACACATCCTATTTTACATTATGGAGAAGGGAGGAGGATGAGGAGAAGTGAGGAGAATGGAGAGGAAACAGGCAGACAAAGATGCAGAAAGATTGTAGTGAGGTTTCTAACAAGTCTTTTACCTCACTCCAAAGCTGAATCACATCTAGCTCAGCTCTGTTGTATACGTTCCTCAATGCTGTTGCTTGTCTTTATGTGCTAAAAAAGAATAAAAAGCAGGAGTCCCTTCTGTCTTTGTCTGTGCTGTGTATAGGAGCTCAAATCTGTCTTGCTGAGACAAGACAGTCTGCAGGCTCCATGTTGTGTTAGGTGATATATCCCATTTTACTTTATGGAGAATGTAGGAGCATAGAGAGAAAATAGGCAGACGAAGATGCAGAAAGATTGTACTGAGGTTTCTAACAAGTCTTCTACCTCACTCCATAGCTGATTTACAAACAGCTCACCTGTTGCTTGTGCTAAAAAAGGAATAAAAATCAGGAGTCCCTTCCCTCTTTCTCTGTGCTGTATGTAGAGGTGATCACATGAGCTTCTCATCTCACCCCGCCCCCCCCCCACAATAAAAGTGGTTTGCAAATTAGAGATAGAGCCTGCATATGGAAAAACTAGCAAAAAAATGGAGGATACTTGTCAGATAATGAACAGTATAGTGTTATCCTTCATATACATACACAGGCCAGAATAGTCTGACAATTTATTTAGAAGAGGATTACCCTTTATAGGGAACCTCTCACTAGATTCATGCTTCCTGGATGTATGTGAACCATGAATCAGAGTCAAACTAGGGACCCTGTGTGCTGTCCCTTATCCCAGAGGTAAGCTTGATGGTAGCTAGGTCTGGGCTGCCAGCGTAACCCTAATTCCTGTCCGAACTCTGATCTAACACCCCCTGTCTCCAACCCCAGGAGAGGGCAGAGACTGGAAAATCAAACCCAACAAATAACACAGACAGAGGAAGAACTAAAACACACACACACACACACACACACACTGCAATCAGCTACAGGGGAGAGACAACACAAATCCAAGAGGAAATAAAACACAGGGAGGAAATAAACTAACAACGGGGATATTTCCACACCACACAGGATAGCACACCACAGATCACCAGGCTCTGGATGACTACATTAAGGACTGTTATCGCTGAAGCAACGCTGAGCTATATTCGGCTACAAGCAACTGGATCCAGAACCTTGTAAAAAATGAAGGCGGCTGTGAGTGGTTTTTAGCAGCCTGAGCTCCTAGCAACAGTTCACAAACCAGCAGGAATTAACTCATGCTGGACTGGAGAGTAGTGAAGCTAAAAACAGCCGATGCCCGAGTCAGGCTAAGCAACTAAGAGACCTCAGGCTGCTTGTCATGACACCCAGCAAGTACAAAGCTAACACCGTATAACACTGGCTGTACAATTGCAGCCAGATCTGTCTTTTACTAAAATGTTGCTGCCTGTTATATGGAATCTGTAGTATATGTATAATATTAAATATCACAAATCCATGTCTCCTAATCTGTTAAATAAAGGTAAAATGGACAACCCCCTTAACAGTTAAGCCTTGCATTGAGTGTCACAATAAGCCTCAGTTTACTCTCGCATTTTCACATTCCGTTTGCAAGTTCCATTTTTAAGAACAAACTGAATTAGTTTCAAAAACAGATCTGGTGCATAACTATTGCACATGGAAGCAGAGATGCCCCTCAGTGATTATAAGGTTCAACTGGTTTCTTCTGTGGGTCAATTTTTAGAATGGAAGTCAAAAGTTTTACATGTTGAGCTTTTTTTTCTGTTCCAAACATGGGCACAATAAAGGAATCAAATCAGTTTTTGACAATAATTGCATTTTTCTGTTCTTATGTGAATATACGTGTCACGGACTTTATTCTGTTGCAGAGTTTTGTGACATGTTCTGGGTCAGAGTCTCACTTTGTCTTGTGGGACTCGGCTGATTAAATTATTTCCCTTTCCTTTGGGGAGGAGAGGGTTAATGATGGTTACCTTCCAGCAGCTCCAGACTCCTGGTCAGGTGTTTCCGGTTGGGACCACTCCCAGGTCCTATAGATACCCTCTACTTCCACCAGAGGTGTCGGTTATTTCCTATCATTTGGAAGCTGAGCCAGGAGGTGGAAGGAGCTGTGGAACTCTCTCTCTGTTGTGCTTTGGGCTGCACCATTGGTGATTGCTGCAGCATTTTCAGGTGTGGTTGTTTATTGTATGTTAGTTTCCCAGCAGTTTGTCTTCTTCCCCCCTTTTATGTTGTCTCCCCTCGTGCACGTTTTTTGTGGCTCCTTGGTGTGTGGGTGCCGTATGTACAAGTAGTTGTTTTGTTGTTGCCCCTGTCTGTCCATATTTGTTGGTGGGGTGTAATTGTCTATTCTTGCCCTTTCCCCCCAGGTGGTGGGTTGTAGATGGGGCTTCATAACACCAGGGACAGGAGGTAAGGCCTAGGTTGCAGTCTCGGACCTCCCTACCATTAAGGGTACCTCCGAGTGTTAGGGCAAGTTCAGGGGCCTCAGCCTAGGCTTCCCTGGGTTCACCGAAGAAAGATAATGTACATTACGTAATCGTAATGTTTTACATTCGGAAAAAATCTATAGCTATAATTAGCTCAGAATATAAAAAATACAAAAAACACATTGTGTAAATTATCACTATTCAAATTGATTGTTTCACTGTCATTCATTAGGCATCAGTCTTCTCCTGCCGGAAATATTGTGAAGTTTTAGGACACAGAGGTAATATTACATCATTGTAGCTGCCAGTAGCGCGGTGGCTTTTTCAGTGTGTTACATTCATAAATCATAAAACATTAAAGAATTGGATAACCACCAGCTGTGATGTAAAATACCAGCGTCTATCTTAGTTTAATTAGGCAGGAATACATTTGTGTAAGATATTCCAATTAAACAGGAACTCCATAAATTATTGCTGTTTAATAAATAAAATATTTGCTCACAGCTCCGACTTGAAATCCTACATCAAAAAAATGTGAAAAATAAAATACTCACAATATACAGGGTTACTAGATATGCTGTTTGTAGATGTGGCCTTTTATTAAATGGGTTCTCCTACCTGAACAAAACCTTCTCCTAGGATGGAGCAACAAGGCTATTTTTGACTACCACACAGGTTGCCTGTCATAAGTGTGTCACATACGCAGGTTACCTCTGGGGGATCTGGGATCAGGAGGTCTCAATGCTTAATTGATAGCAGGTGCCCTTTAAAGCCACTTGACTGTTATCCTACACTGAAGTACATTTTCTTTCATTTAATGCTGAAGGCGTTAAGGACCCTTTCACTTCTGGTTGAGATTAATCAATCTTATCACCATTCCCTTCCACTACATTTACCCACTCCTGGCTTTACTCCATGCCAGTTATAGATCCTCTATCCTGACCACTTTGAAGGAGCCTGTCTCTAGAGAAGCTGAGTTGTCATTTCTATTGAAGCTGAATAGCTTCCTGCTGTAGAAACCGCGGATTGCTATTTGTTGTGTCTTTCCCCACCCATTTGTCTTACCTTTCACATGTTGTCTTATTGCAGTAGCGAGCCAGTGTCTCAGTGGCCTACACACTATCCAGGGTGAGTTCAGGATCATCAATGGCACAGTGCAGTGGTGAAGGACCCATCTAGGGACATAAGGGCGTGTAGGGATGAGGCTGAAGTGTGTGTTAGGAGGTGAACCAGCTTCCTTCTCTGTTTTGCCAGGGCCTTCAGTTGTACCACTTCCTGGGTTTTGCCTCACACCCAGCGTGACCTTGACCTGTCAAAAATTACTATGTGTTGTTGCTGCATCACTGCAGTCGAATTGGATCACATTGCAACCCTTATGGTACCGTGACCTCATTGGCAAAATATACATCTGTGTCTGGCTTTCTGCGTTCAAAATCGAAATGCCTATTTGAAGACCTATTTATCGCAATAGGTTTTTCCTGCAGAAGCCACAACAGAAGAAACTGTGTATTGCATGGCGTCAATCCAAATGAATGGGACAATATGTAATACTAGGAGGGGGAAGTAAAAAAAAAGAATCTGAAAAGACAAATACAGTACATCATTTAATATAATTTCCTTGCGTCTGGCTTACTCTTTCTTCATGGCTCACACTTGGCAACTTTCTTTCATCTCTATATATTCATAAACACTCTGCGGTCAAACACTTTCTCCATACTGTGCACAAAGTTTTCAATAAATATCGGCACCAGACGCACCCTCAGACGACAGAAGAAATGAATCCCTACTCACTGCTCTTTTTTTGTGCAAATCAACGAGGGGCAGCCATTGCTTCAAGTGCCACCGTCACTAATGAACTGATGTAATACATCCAAAAAGCAGAGCAGTGATGGGGTAGACAGGGACCTTATAGGGAAAATGCTGAGGCTGAGGCTAACATGCTATTCAATGCCCAGCGTCATTGGCATAGATGCCGGGCTAGACCTCTCTAAAGCCGGGGCGTGTAACCTGGCTTCACAGTGCACATGACCAGAAGTGACATGACTTCAGATCATGCACACTGACCTAAACCCAGTGTCTAACGTGATGAAAAAAGACATGGGTACGCACGTCTATGCTGATGACGCTGGGCATTGAATCGCATGTTAGTGCGCCCCTGTGGATGTACTTACATGCCAAGGGGGCTGACTAGCCAAGGGAACAAATGCCCTTGTGACTAGTCCCCGTGCTCATTAGCATATCATAAAGGATCTTTACAAATTCTTTTTCTAAAGATCCCTTTATATATGCTAGTGTATACAGGGACAATTAGGCAGGGATTAGCAATATGCACCCAGGACTGCTCGTGGTTCTGGGTGCACATTGGATCTGACAGATTCCCTTTAATTAAATTACTTTTTCACACCGGTGGTCCCTGTTGCAGGATCGCGCTTCTATCAGCGAGCTCTTTAGAAAGAACCAGCCTTTTAGAAATGTTAGTAAAAGCAGATGGTATGGAGAGGGGTAATGGAACAGAATGAAAAACATAATTCAATGATAAGGCCGTGTGACAATACATTTCGTCAATATAGTGTATGTTATTCTATCTATTCATCCATCTATATATCTTCTATCTATCAATTTCTCTATCTCTTATATATCATGTAGCGCCCCTGAAGCCATAAGGGTACTACAAGGTTCACCATCCCCACCAGGATGAAGGGCCTACCCCCTTAGGGACCCAGAACCCCAGTGCCGGTAACACCAAAACTCAGGTAATCCCAGTTTTCCCCAACAATCCCCCATACAATGGTACCTAGCTAGGGTGGGACCATGGATGGCTGCCTAGAGGTGGAGCCAATCCAGTCCACTAGTTGACCACGTGGGAGGGGCAGACTGTGGACAGAAAAAGTCAGTAGTCAGTCTAGGAGAGAGAGTTGACGGAGGAGACGTTCTGACTTGGGTTAACAGTGACCTGGTACCCAGGAGAGGTGGTTGCCGGTGGAGTACGGTGGAGTACTCCTTGAACTATGCACCGACGGGGTACAGGACCCTAGGACAGGAAAGAGCTTCAAGTCGACCTGTTACCACTTGCACAGCAAAGGGGACCATCAAAGACCTTGCAGACCCTAAAGAATCCGAAGACTCCGTAGCAAAGAGAGAACGGGGACAAGACCAGAGACTCCAACCCTACAGGGTTCACACTACCATCAGGCGGACAGAGGTGGACAAATCACAGACCGGGGACCCCCAGTGTTCTATACCATGGGGACGCACTTACCAGAGACAGGTGCAGGGGCAGAAGGTACCAGAGAACCAGACTGGCACTGGGACGAAGGAGACTTGGAGGCGAAACCAGCCGGCCTCGGGTGACTAGTTAACATCTAAAGTGAGTAAACCAGTTGCACTGAATACCTGTCTGGACTCCTTCTTCCGACGTCCACCGCACCATACACCCGCTGGGGTAATACCCTACTTGCGGAGGGACTACCATACTAGCTGCTAACACCACCAGCCCCAGTAGAGACATTTTGGAGCTGCGGCTCCCTACATTTAGCTGCAACACCGCAAGTGGCGTCACATGTGAACATTATCTTATTCTCTCCTGTAAATATCTCCATTACAAAAAGGACTGAGGGCACGGAACCGGGTGACGACCATCACGTGACATTCCCAATAGAGACTCTGCCCAGAACCGAGTACCCCATATTCCTGGGTGCTACATATCATCCATGTATCTTTCCATTATCCATCCGTCTCTCACATACTGTAGCATTTACTGTAGAATATGGTAAACATGCTTTGCTTTTCGCCACTTGTTTCACTGTAACAAGTAGACTTGGGTAAATATTTACCTCTTTTGCTTTTGTAGTTATATCTGTTTTGATAAATAATTCCTTATAAGATCCATCTAAACCTATGAAGACTTTCAAGGAATCTTCCATCGCTTTATCTTCCTTCTATGTAGAAATATTGTGACACCCGTTACCTACCACCACATTACTGGATGGTGCTTATCTGTCAAGTGGCCGCTTTGACGGTGACTTAGCAATCACTAAAAATGTATGGCTGTCTCCTTCTCCTCCGGAGGAGCCGCGTTATACAGCAAGTGTACTTTCTCCTGGATGTTGAGAAATACGTCAATTTAAGGTTGTAATTTATTAATGCCATGTACATCCTGCAGGGAAGACATTTACAGTTTTATCAAATTGTCTTTGTATAAAAATCACCTTTCTGTCTATAAAAAATGATAAAATTCTCAGGACTTTTATAGTATAGTATATTTTAATAGCATAAGAAACTCCTGGGCTGGAGGTCAGCAGCAGAACACATCAGCGTCCAAATACAACGCTCTATGGATGAGAACAATTCAAGAGATTCTACTAAATATGTCTTCTGAAATTATGCAGGTTCTAAGAGACCAATAGATACACTCCTTTTATATATATATATATATATATATATATATATATATATATATATATATATATATATATATATATATATATATATATATATACACACAGTGCCTACAAGTAGTATTCAACCCCCTGCAGATTTATCAGGTTTACACATTCGGAATTAACTTGGCATTGTGACATTTGGACTGTAGATCAGCCGGGAAGTGTGAAATGCACTGCAGCAAAAAAGAATGTTATTTCTTTTTTTATTTTTTTTTTAAATTGTGAAAAGTTTATTCAGAGGGTCATTTATTATTCAACCCCTCAAACCACCAGAATTCTGTTTGGTTCCCCTAAAGTATTAAGAAGTATTTCAGGCACAAAGAACAATGAGCTTCACATGTTTGGATTAATTATCTCTTTTTCCAGCCTTTTCTGACTAATTAAGACCCTCCCCAAACTTGTGAACAGCACTCATACTTGGTCAACATGGGAAAGACAAAGGAGCATTCCAAGGCCATCAGAGACAAGATCGTGGAGGGTCACAAGGCTGGCAAGGGGTACAAAACCCTTTCCAAGGAGTTGGCCCTACCTGTCTCCACTGCTGGGAGCATCATCCGGAAGTGGAAGGCTTATGGAACTACTGTTAGCCTTCCACGGCCTGGACAGCCTTTGAAAGTTTCCACCCATGCCGAGGCCAGGCTTGTCCGAAGAGTCAAGGCTAACCCAAGGACAACAAGGAAGGAGCTCCGGGAAGATCTCATGGCAGTGGGGACATTGGTTTCAGTCAATACCATAAGTAACGTACTCCACCGCAATGGTCTCCGTTCCAGACGAGCCTGTAAGGTACCTTTACTTTCAAAGCGTCATGTCAAGGCTCGTCTACAGTTTGCTCATGATCACTTGGAGGACTCTGAGACAGACTGGTTCAAGGTTCTCTGGTCTGATGAGACCAGGATCGAGATCTTTGGTGCCAACCACACACGTGACGTTTGGAGACTGGATGGCACTGCATACGACCCCAAGGGGCCTGGCCATCTGGTCCGCATCCATGGGAAGATGGATAGCACGGCCTACCTGGAGATTTTGGCCAAGAACCTCCGCTCCTCCATCAAGGATCTTAAGATGGGTCGTCATTTCATCTTCCAACAAGACAACGACCCAAAGCACACAGCCAAGAAAACCAAGGCCTGGTTCAAGAGGGAAAAAAATCAAGGTGTTGCAGTGGCCTAGTCAGTCTCCTGACCTTAACCCAATTGAAAACGTGTGGAAGGAGCTCAAGATTAAAGTCCACATGAGACACCCAAAGAACCTAGATAACTTGGAGAAGATCTGCATGGAGGAGTGGGCCAAGATAACTCCAGAGACCTGTGCCGGCCTGATCAGGTCTTATAAAAGACGATTATTAGCTGTAATTGCAAACAAGGGTTATTCCACAAAATATTAAACCTAGGGGTTGAATAATAATTGACCCACACTTTTATGTTGAAAATTTAACTGAGCAACATAACTTGTTGGTTTGTAAGATTTATGCATCTGTTAATAAATCCTGCTCTTGTTTGAAGTTTGCAGGCTCTAACTTATTTGCATCTTATCAAACCTGTTAAATCTGCAGGGGGTTGAAGACTACTTGTAGGCACTGTATATATATATTACATACTAGCTGTACTACCCGGCTTCGCCCGGGTTAATAACTGCTGTAACTAGCTCTCTGTTACTCTCCCATTCTCTGTCTGTCTCCCCCCTCTGTATATATCTCTCTGTCTCTCTCTATCTCATTGTCTGTCTGTCTCTTTCCCCGTCTGTCTCAATCTCTTTCCCTGTCTGTCTATCTATCTCTGTCACTTTCCCTGTCTGTCTCTTTCCCTGTCTGTCTCTTTCCCTCTCTTTCCCTGTCTGTCTCTTTCCCTCTTTCTCTCTGTCTCTTTCCCTGTGTCTGTCTCTTTGCCTGTCTCCTACCCTGTCTGTCTCTTTCCCTTTCTTTCCCTGTCTGTCTGTTTCCCTGTGTCTGTCTCTGTCTCTTTGTCTGCCTCTTACCCCGGCTCTCTCTTTCTCTCTCTTTCCCTGTCTGTCTCTTTCCCTGTCAGTCTGTCTCTTTGTGTCTGTCTCTTTGTGTCTGTCTCTTACCCTTTCAATGTCTGTTTCTTACCCTGTCTGTGTCTGCTTCTTTCCCTGTCTGTGTCTGTCTCTTTCCCTGGCTGCATTGTGATACGCCAACATTCCATATAAGGGCGTGGCTGCGCATTCTTCTGAAGTTCTGGCTGCACGGTGGCTCCCAGCTCTATTCGCTTTAATGGAGGCAGGTTTTTTGGTGAATAACTGTAAAGCGCGGGGTTAAAATTTCCCCTCAAAACATAGCCTATGATGCTCTCGGGGTCCAGACGTGTGAGTGTGCAAAATTTTGTGGCTGTAGCTGCGACGGTGCAGATGCCAATCCCGGACATACACACATACATACACATTCAGCTTTATATATTAGATATATATATCTAATATATAAAGCTGAATGTGTGTATGTGTGTGTGTATGTGTGTGTATGTATGTATGTATGTATGTATGTATGTATGTATGTATGTATGTGTTTGTGTGTATGTTCGGGATTGGCATCCGCACCGTCGCAGCTACAGCCACAAAATTTTGCACACTCACACTTCTGGACCCCGAGAGCGTCATAGGCTATGTTTTGAGGGGACATTTTAACCCCACTCTTTACAGTTATTCACCAAAAAACCTGCCTCCATTAAAGCGAATGGAGCTGGGAGCCACAGTGCAGCCAGAACTTCAGAAGAATGCGCAGCCACGCCCTTATATAGGATGTTGGCGTGTCACAATGCAGCCAGGGAAAGAGACAGACACATACAGGGAAAGAGGCAGACACAGACAGGGTAAGAAACAGACATAGACAGGGTAAGAGACAGATACAAAGAGACAGACAAAGAGACAGACTGACAGGGAAAGAGAGAGACAGGTTAAGAGACAGACATAGACAAAGAGACAGACAGGCACAGGGAAACAGACAGACAGAGAAAGAGAGGGAAAGAGATAGACAGGGAAAGAGACAGACAGGGAAAGTGACAGAGATAGACAGACAAGGAAAGAGATAGATAGACAGACAGGGAAAGAGATTGAGACAAAGATAGAGAGAGAGACAGAGAGATATATACAGAGGGGGAGACAGACAGAGACTGGGAGAGAAACAGAGAGACAGTTACTATCCCGGGCATTAACATATTCTATTTATACATTCTATCCCGGGAATGTTAATACATTCTATTTTAACAGCAGTTATTAACCCGGGCGAAGCCGGGTAGTACAGCTAGTATATATATATATATATATATATATATATATAATATATGTTGGATGGATTTATAAATCTTGCATGAAAAGTAAGTGTGTCAGCAGGTTTTTGCTATGGAATCTGAGAGCAGCATGATATAGGAGCAGAGAGCCTGATTCCAGCAATGTATCACACACTGAAGTGCTTGGTGCAGTTTTGACACAATCTCTGTTTTCTCTGCTGTAGATGCAGCAGTGATCAGAGTACTGAGCTGTATATAACATCACCCACACCCCTGACTGGCAGCTTCCCGTGAACACTGTACATTATAAGCAAGCAGCCAATCGGTGGTGGGGTTACACAAATTAGCGGGACTGCCTAGCACGGAACACCTAGTCCTCTTGTGATAATCTCCTGCAGATAAAACATTGATAGTATTGAAACTACAAGGTGCTTACCAAGTGACACATCTCTTGAATCACGCTCTCTTCCCCTAAATTATGCTGTTCTCAGATTAAATAGCAAAAAAACTGCTGACAAATTCCTTTAAATTGCGGTTACATTGTATAAACCCTTTAATTATATTAGGCCAGAACGTACAGCACTAGCCAAATCCATCTTTATTGAGCAGTAGTAGAAGCTCCTGATAGACTTCTAATGTGTTGACTTTGCCATAGTTTTCATACAATATCGAGATTCTTTCCTCTCTTTACTTCTTCATCAGATCTATTATTTACTAGCTTTAGTACCCGGCATTGCCCGGGATAATAACTGTCTCTTTGTCTCTCTCATTTTCCCTCTCTCTCCCTGTCCGTCTCCCTCTCTGTCTGTCCGTCTCCCTCTCTGTCTCCCTCTCTGTCTGTCCGTCTCCCTCTCTGTCTGTCCGTCTCCCTCTCTGACTGTCCGTCTCCCTCTCTGACTGTCCGTCTCCCTCTCTGACTGTCCGTCTCCCTCTCTGACTGTCCGTCTCCCTCTCTGACTGTCCGTCTCCCTCTCTGACTGTCCGTCTCCCTCTCTGACTGTCCGTCTCCCTCTCTGACTGTCCGTCTCACTCTCTGTCTGTCCGTCTCACTCTCTGTCTGTCCGTCTCACTCTCTGTCTGTCCGTCTCACTCTCTGTCTGTCCGTCTCACTCTCTGTCTGTCCGTCTCACTCTCTGTCTGTCCGTCTCACTCTCTGTCTGTCCGTCTCACTCTCTGTCTGTCCGTCTCACTCTCTGTCTGTCCGTCTCCCTCTCTGTCCGTCCGTCTCCCTCTCTGTCCGTCTCCCTCTCTGTCCGTCTCCCTCTCTGTCCGTCTCCCTCTCTGTCCGTCTCACTCTCTGTCCGTCTCACTCTCTGTCCGTCTCACTCTCTGTCCGTCTCACTCTCTGTCCGTCTCACTCTCTGTCCGTCTCACTCTCTGTCCGTCTCACTCTCTGTCCGTCTCACTCTCTGTCTCTCTGTCCGTCTCACTCTCTCTCTCTGTTTTTCTCTGTCTGTCCGTCTCACTCTCTGTCTGTCCGTCTCACTCTCTGTCTGTCCGTCTCACTCTCTGTCTGTCCGTCTCACTCTCTGTCTGTCCGTCTCCCTCTCTGTCTGTCCGTCTCCCTCTCTGACTGTCCGTCTCCCTCTCTGACTGTCCGTCTCCCTCTCTGACTGTCCGTCTCCCTCTCTGACTGTCCGTCTCCCTCTCTGACTGTCCGTCTCCCTCTCTGACTGTCCGTCTCCCTCTCTGACTGTCAGTCTCCCTCTCTGACTGTCAGTCTCCCTCTCTGACTGTCAGTCTCCCTCTCTCCCTGTCCGTCTCCCTCTCTCCCTGTCCGTCTCCCTCTCTGACTGTCAGTCTCCCTCTCTGACTGTCAGTCTCCCTCTCTCCCTGTCCGTCTCCCTCTCTGACTGTCCGTCTCCCTCTCTGTCTCCCTCTCTGTCTGTCCGTCTCCCTCTCTGTCTGTCCGTCTCCCTCTCTGTCTGTCCGTCTCCCTCTCTGTCTGTCCGTCTCCCTCTCTGTCTGTCTGTCTCCGTCTGTATGCCTCTCTGTGTGTCTCTGTCTCTGTGCGTCTGTATCTCTGTGGGTCTGTGTCTCTGTTTTTCTCTGTATGTGTGTCTCTGTCTCTGTGTGTCTCTGTGTGTCTGTGTCTATGTGTCAGTCTGTGTGCGTCTCTATGGGTAAGTATCTCTGTGTGTCTGTCTCTGTGTGTCTCTGTGTGTTTCTGTTTCGGTAAAGCATGGGGTTAAATTTTCCCCTCAAAACATAGTCTATGATGTTGCCTGAGTCACATGAGATGGGTGTGCAAAATTTTGTGATTGTAACTATGTGACGGTGCGGATTCATTTAGCAGACACACACACACACACACATACACGCATACACATACATACACATACACGCATACATACATACACATATACACGCATACACATACACACACATACGCATACACACACACATACACACATACACATGAACACATACACATACACGCATACACACACACATACACGCATACATACATACACATACAGTATACACATACATACATACACACATACACGCATACACATACACACATACACGCATACACACACATACATGCATACACACACACATACACGCATACACACACATACACGCATACACACATACACGTATACACATACACATGCACACATACACGCATACACACACACATACACGCGTACACACATACACGCATACACACACACATACACATACACCTATACACACACATACACATACACACGTACACACATACACGTATACACATACACACGTACACACATACACATACACATATACACATACACACACACAAACAGCTTTATATATTAGATTAGGTCTCATAATATAAAACTTTACAATTATTCACATATTATTAATATAATCCTACATTCTCCTTGCTGTATATCTTGATACCTTGGATCACTAATCTGCTATATAAGAAACATTACTGTAACCTGGTGTGAAATTAGCAGAGGCCGTTCCCTCACAAGACGTCTCCTCGCTCTTCTGCTATGAAACATCTCTGTCTCGCTTTTCTTTGCCGACGGTTACACCTCAAAGTAATTCAAGCTTTTCCCGGTACTAACACAGCAAATGTAATGATGTCTTCTACTACAAGGCGTTGGGGAAGAAGCCTTTGATCTCAAGAAGCAAGTCAGAAAATGTTGAAAAATACATTTGAGAGATTGGTACATTTTAGTCTCTGCTCCAGGAACATTACGAGATAATTTGCCTAATACAGAGACAATTATGATGAATTTACTTAACACTGACAGTCAAGAAGCCACTAGAGGCAGCCACGGAGAGAGAGGATATCCTGCACACATTACAGGGGTGGCCCGAAGGCCAAAGTCATTCTCATTCTAACTCCCTATCTATTCAATGCCATAATCTAAACTATTTTCTAATATACAGTATATAAAAAGTGAGTACACCCCTCTTATTTTTTTTTTAAATATTTTATTATGTCTTTTCATGGGATAACACTGACGCTCTGACACTTTGATACAATGTAAAGTAGTCAGTGTGCGGCTTGTATAACAATTTGGTGCCCTCTAAATAAGTCTACACACAGCCATTAATGTCTAAACCGCTGGTAACAAAAGTGAGTACACCCCTAAGTGAAAATGGGCAATTATGCTCAAAGTGTGAATATTTTGTCAAGCACTGTCTTAACTCTCTTGGTCATGGAGGTCACTAGAGCTTCACAGGAGCCGCTGGATCCTCTTCCATCCTCCATGATGATATCACAGAGCTGGTGGAGATTAGAGGCCTTCCGCTCCTCCACCTCTAGTTTGAGGAGGCCCCAAAGATGATCAATAGGGTTTAGGTCTGGAGACACTTGGCCAGTCCAGCACCTTTACCCTCGGTTTCTTTAGGAAGGCAGTGGTCGTCTTGGAGATGTGTATGGGGATGTTATCATGTTAGAATACTGCCTTGCGGCCCAGTTTCTGAAAAGAGGGGACCATCCTCTGCTTCAGTATGTCACAGTACATGTTGGCATTCATGGTTCCCTCAATGAATTGTAGCCCCAACAGCCGGCAGCACTCATTCAATCCCAAACCGTGACTCTCTCACCATCATGCTTGATGGTAGGTAAGATACACTTGTCTTTGGACCCTCACATGGTTGCCACCACACACATCTGAACCAAATAAGTTTATCGTGGTCTCATCAGTCCACAGGACATGTTTCCAGTAATCCATGTCCTCAGTCTGCTTGTCTTCAGCAAACTGTTGACCCTCTTGTGCATTTGATGCAGAATGCGGCGTATGATCTGAGCACTGACAGGCGGACCCCACTCCTGTAACCTCTGCAGTAATGCTGGCAGCACTCATACATCTATATTGAAAAGACAACCTCTGGATATGATGCTGAGCCCGGGCAATCAGCTTCTTGGGTCAACTATACTGAGTCCTGTTCTGAGTGAACCCATCTTGTTAAACCGCTGTATGGTCATGGCCGCTGTGCTACAGGTCGGTTTAAGGTTGCTGGCAATCTTCTTATAGCCTCAGCCATCTTTATGTAGAGCAACAATTCCTTTTTTCAGATCCTTGGAGAATCCTTTGACATGAGGAGCCATGTTGAACTTCCAGTGACCAGTATGAGTGAGTGTGTGAGCGATAACACCAAATATACCACCCCTGCTCCCCATTCACACCTAAGACCTTGTAACACTAATGAGTCATCTGACACCGGGGAGGACAAATGGCTAATTGGGCACAATTTGGCCATTTTTACTTAGGGTAGGGGTGTACTCCCTTTTTTGTAAGAAAGCTGTGTGTCAAGTTATTTAGAGGACACTAAGCTGTATACTGACTACTGTATATTGCGCAAAAGTGTAATAACTTCAGTGTTGTCTCATGAAAAGACATAATAAAATATTTACACCAATGTGAAGGGTGTACTCACTTTTGTGATATACTATATTTGAATAAAACATTTCCTATCCTTTTCTAACTACACTATTTAACGGCTTTACTATTTATTCCACTAATTCCTGTGTGGTGATGCTTTGTTTGTGAATCTCAGTGCATGGGATACTCAAACAAAGCATCACCAGGGGCACAGGCTGCGGTTGCTGCTGCAGCCTCTGGCCCCTCCCTGAAAAGAAGCGTCATCAGTGTCCTTCATTTCAGAGGCAGAGTAAAGGCTACTTTACACGCTGCGATATCGGTACCGATATCGCTAGTGTGGGTACCCGCCCCCATCTGTTGTGCGACACGGGCAAATCACTGCCCGTGCCGCACAACATCGCCCAGACATGTCACACATACTTACCTGCCCGGCGACGTCGCTGTGACCGGCGAACCGCCTCCTTTCTAAGGGGGCGGTTCGTTCAGCGTCACAGCGACGTCACAGACGCGTCACTGAACCGCCACCCAATAGAAGCGGAGTGGCGGAGATGAGCGGGATGCAACATCAACCCCCCACCTCCTTCCCTCCGCATTGCGGCCGGGAGGCAGGTAAGGAGAGCTTCCTCGTTCCTGCGGTGTCACACGGAGCGATGTGTGCTGCCGCAGGAACGAGGAACAACCTCGTTACTGCTGCAGTAACGATTTTTGAGAATGGACCCCCATGTCACCGATGAGCGATTTTGCACGTTTTTGCAACGATGCTAAATCACTCATAGGTGTCACACGCAACGGCATCGCTAATGCGGCCGGATGTGCGTCACAAATTCGGTGACCCCAACGAGTTCGCATTAGTGATGTCGTAGCGTGTAAAGCCCGCTTTAGTCCCTGCTCAATGTGTGATATGCACAATGACAATGTGTGCTCTGTTGTCAGCTCAGATCAGCAGAAGAGAAGCGGTGTCAAGAATTAAACCAGTGACGTCACTTGTGGGGGCGGCACTGGTTTCTGCACGTTGTGTATTCTGACACCGCTCTGTTGTTGGCTCTTAACTGCAGATATAGGAGGACAACAGTATTCTGCCAGCACTATATGAGCTGGAAGTTCCTTTCCCTCATTTTCCTGCCATCCTTCCTCCTGTAATTGTTTTATTGCATGATTGCTCTTAATTGAGAGCCCACCTCTTTGTTATACCAATCTGCTGTATGACAGAACTGAGAACAAGAGCAAGAATCTTAAATGCAAACCACCATGATGAATGTCTAATCACTGGAGGGATACCACTGCTGTATTTGGGTTTCAGCCCCATGGAAAGTGAATGAATAGAATAGAGTAGCATCCCACATGTGCAATCATGCAGCTCTATCCAAGATCAAAGGGATCAGACATTAATCCTGTGGATAGGTAAACGCCTTTGATGGCAAGACCATTTCAAAGGACTTCAGCTAAAGGGAACCTATCACCAGATTTGGTGACTATAAGCTGCGGTCACCACCACTGGGCTCTTATTTACAGCATTCCAGAATACTATATATAAGAGCCCAGGCCGCTGTGTAGAACGTAAAAATCACTTTAAAATACTCACCGAAAGAGTCGGTTCGGTGCAGACTGGTCAGATGGGTGTCTCCGTTCTCCGGTGCCGGTGCCTCTGTTTTTGGCCATCTCTGTCCTCCTTCTTCTGAAGCCACGGTGCATGACGCGTCCTACGTCATGCATACAAGCAGGCATTGAGGTCCTGCTCATGAGCACTACAATAATTTGATCTGCCCTGTTCAGGGCAGACCAAAGTGCACTTGCGCAGGACCTCATTGCCGGCGCGTGAACATAACGTAGGACACATCATAAACCCCGGCTTCAGAAGAAGTAAGACAAAGATGGCCGAAAGAGGAGGTGCCGGCACTGGAAAACGGAGACACCCATCTGACCCATCTGCACCACACTGCACCTTAGGTGAGTATTATAAAGTGTTTTTTTTACATTCTACACAGCAGCCTGGGCTCTTATATACAGAATGTTAGAATGCTGTATATAAGAGCCCGGTGGTGGTGGCCGCAGCTTATAGACCCCAAATCTGGTGACAGGTTCCCTTTAAGGTTGGTTCACCACTAATCACCATGAAAGATATGAGCATAGCACTCCCTTTCTCTCTTTTCTCTCTAGAGAAGAGGTGATGACTTAGTATTGAAATGGAAAGGTGACTGTCCATTAAATATATAACTTAATGAAATTGTTTCAACCATAGTGTTATCTGCCAGTCATATGGCTTGTACCAAGGGCCACTAGTGCACACTTGGAGATCCAGCTTCCTACAGTTGCATATGTTACAGATTGTGTATATATACACAGTACAGACCAAAAGTTTGGACACACCTTCTCATCTCTAGAACAACTGTTAAGAGGAGACTTTGTGCAGCAGGTCTTCATGATAAAATAGCTGCTAGGAAACCACTGCTAAGGACAGGCAACAAGCAGAAGAGACTTGTTTGGGCTAAAGAACACAAGGAATGGACATTAGACCAGTGGAAATCTGTGCTTTGGTCTGATGATTCCAAATTTGAGATCTTTGGATCCAACCACCGTGTCTTTGTAGAAAAGGTGAACGGATGGACTCTACATGGCTGGTTCCCACCGTGAAGCATGGAGGAGGAGGTGTGATGGTGTGGGGGTGCTTTGCTGGTGACACTGTTGGGGATTTATTCAAAATTGAAGGCATACAGAACCAGCATGGCTACCACAGCATCTTGCAGCGGCATGCTATTCCATCCGGTTTGCGTTTAGTTGGACCATCATTTATTGTTCAACAGGACAATGACCCCAAACACACCTCCAGGCTGTGTAAGGGCTATTTGACTAAGAAGGAGAGTGATGGGGTGCTACGCCAGATGACCTGGCCTCCACAGTCACCAGACCTGAACCCAATCGAGATGGTTTGGGGTGAGCTGGAAGGCAAAAGGGCCAACAAGTGCTAAGCATCTCTGGGAACTCCAAGACTGTTGGAAGACCATTTCCGGTGACTACCTCTTGAAGCTCATCAAGAGAATGCCAAGAGTGTGCAAAGCAGTAATCAAAGCAAAAGGTGGCTACTTTGAAGAACCAAGAATATAAGACATATTTTCAGTTGTTTCACACCCTTTTAAGTATTTAATTCCACATGTTTTAATTCATTGTTTTGATGTCCTCAATGTGAATCTACAATTTTTAGAGTCATAAAAATAAAGAAAACTCTTTGAATGAGAAGGTGTGTCCAAACTTTTGGTCTGTACTGTATCTACCTAGGCATATGAGGGCTTATTGCTTGTAGGATAATTTTTTGTTTTGAAAGACACCATTCATTGTACTGTGTGTGTGTGTGTGTGTGTGTGTGTATATATATATATACTCAGCTGTGTATAGAGGTTGTCTGTCATTGTAATTCTATATATATATATATATATATATATATATATATATATATATATATATATACATATACACACAGAATTACAATGACAGACAACCTCTATAGACAGTATACACAGGTTCCACCAATAACAGTAAGCGATTGACAATGTGAAGATCGCATGTTTTATATTTTTCATTATTAATACAGATTGTGATATGAAACAAATAAACGTTGCCCCCCAAAATGTTGATGTAAACAATAGGACATTTTCTGATGATATCTTCCCTTTCTGCCGTAGAGGTTTTGCAATGGCAGAAAACAAGGAGGACATGTTTTGAAGGTAAAATCCCCCTCACAGTAGAGATGTGTTAGCAAATGATAGGGGCTCGTATTCCAAGAAAATAAAAAAAGGTTTGCGGTGGTCTAGACCAGCGCTGGATAGGTGACCCCTATTAGTAGATCCCTTGCTTCATGGAAACCCCTAATTGGCAGTCAGGGATCTACAGTTTGGGCGTTTTTGCACTTTTAGATGACGGAAACTACAAGTTGCATTTAGCATCAAAAAATAAAACTCTGTAAATCCCCAAAGTCTAATGTTTTATTAGTGCAATTCAATATTTTATCACTTTATAATCTGAAGCACAAGACAAGCGTTTTATTATCGAGTCATCATAAATCCGCAGAGTACACTCCGAGTTCACTGCTTATTAACTGAAGCGTGATCCGGGGAGTACAATGAAAAACTGTCAACCGGCAGATTTTAATTTGATGACTCTCTTTCGGGATTGTATTTCAGGACGGCTTTCAGTCACTTTTCCCAAAATGAGTTTTTGTTTTTTTTTTAAATTAAGTGAGTAGTACAAACCTTCACTATTTTACATTCATTGCAGCCCTCTCGAAAAGAAGAGACAGTAACTGGGGCCATACGGGGGCTCCAAATACTTTTTCACATGAATTATACATGAGTATTACAAATGGCACATTGTAGCTGCGGATTAGGTAAAAGCCTTGCCTTGCTACATATACATACACACTGAGGCGGGCTTTGCACGTTGCGATATCGCAAGCCGATGCTGCGATGTCGCACGCGATAGTCCCTGCCCCGTCGCAGGTACGATATCTTGTGATAGCTGGCGTAGCGAAAATTATCGCTACGGCAGCTTCACATGCACTTACCTGCCCTGTGACCGTCGCTCTGGCCGGCGAACAGCCTCCTTCCTAAGGGGGCGGGTCGTGCAGCGTCATAGCGACGTCACACGGCAGGCGGCCAATAGCGGCGGAGGGGCGGAGATGAGCAAGATGTAAACATCCCGCCCACCTCCCTCCTTACGCATAGCCGGTGGAGGCAGGTAAGGTGATGGTCCTCGCTCCTGCGGCTTCATACACAGCGATGTGTGCTGCCACAGGAGCGAGGAACTACATCGTACCTGTCGCTGCAGCATAATTATGAAAAAGTCGGAGACTGCAACGATGATAAGATAACGACGCTTTTGCGTTCGTTAATCGTATCATCTAGCATTTACACACTACGATCTCGAAAGTGACGCCGGAAGTGCGTCACTTTCGATTTGACCCCACCGACATCGCACGTGCGATGTTGCAACGTGCAAAGCTGCCCTTAGGGGCACTTTGCACACTACGACATCGCAGGTGCGATGTCGGTGGGGTCAAATCGAAAGTGACGCACATCCAGCGTCGCAGTCGATATCGTAGTGTGTAAATCTTTTTTTATACGATTTTAGAATGCAAAAACATCCAAATCGTATCATCGGTGTAGCGTTGGTCATTTCCATAATTTAGGAAGGACCGATGCTACGATGTTGTTCCTCGTTCCTGCGGCAGCACACATCACTCTGTGTGAAGCCGCAGGAGCGAGGAACATCACCTTACCTGCATCCTGCGGCTCACGCCGTCTATGCGGAAGGAAGGAGGTGGGCGGGATGTTTACGCCCCGCTCATCTCCGCCCCTCTGCTTCTATTGGCTGCCTGCCGTGTGACGTCGCTATGGTGCCGCACGACCCGCCCCCTTAATAAAAAGGCGGTTCGCCAGCCAGAGCGACGTCGCAGGGCAGGTGAGTGCATGTGAAGCTGCCGTAGCGATAATGTTCGCTACGGCAGCTATCACTAGATATCGCACCTGTGACGGGGGCGGGGCCTATCGCGCTCGGCATCGCAAGCGTCGGCTTGCAATGTCGTAGTGTGCAAAGTGCCCCTAAGACTCGGGGCACATAACCTTGTAGAGAATAGAGCCCCAATATAATTCACACCTTTAGGGGTATAATCGCTGCCTGAACTTGGAGCCTTTGTAGTGTATTGGATGAAGCCGCCATTCCTAGTCAAATACTAGAGTTCCTTTTGCTAAGTTCTCATTATTAAAGGGAACCTGTCACCAGATTTTGGCCTTCTAAACTAAAACTAGTATCTTAAGCAGCGTCCTTGCCGAATTCTGTAAAGGTGCACGTTACCCCATGCCTCCCCCCTGTAGACCCCACAAATATCTTTATAAAATCTCCCGCCATGTACTGTAAGTTCTCCGGTCCGATGGGTGTACTACTCTGCGCCTCCTGTCCCTCCTTTCGCTGTCCTCCCATGCTGACTGACATGGACTATGCCTCCAGCACCATCCACGTAGGCAGCACCAGCACAGACACATTCCCAGCTTGCACAGGCACACTTAGCTCAAACCCAATTGCGGACAGAGCTGAAAACAAAGATGTGCATGCGCGTACCGGCGAGTTTTCTGTGCAGGCTCGAGATTTTGCCCAACGATATGCAAGACACAAGTGACGTCACCCACCTCACCAGGCAAAATTTCGCACCTGCATAGAGGACTCGCCGGTTTGTGGAGGTGCATCTATGTTTTTGTCTTTGCTCACAATAGGGCTGCGTGAGTCGGGAATGTACTTGTGCATTTGCGAGATTTTGCCATACTACGTGGATGGCGCCCGAGGCGTCATCCGCATCAATCAGCACAAGAGGACGGTGAAAGGAGGGACAGGAGGTGCAGATTAGGACGCCCATCAGACTGGACCAGGAGATTTACATTCATGGCGAGAGATTTTATGAAGGTATTTGCGGGGTCTACAGGGAAGGTCAGGGGACAACATGCACCTTTGCAGAATGCAGCACAGGCGCTACTTAAGATGCTAGTTTTAGTTTAGAAGGCCAAAATCTGGTGACAGGTTCCCTTTAAAGGCAGCTGTACTGAGAACTATACAGATATTTAGCTACACAGGGTGGTCACTCTCTGGACAAAACAGGATGGCTGCAGTCAGGCTGCGTGCAAACTAAAGGTTACAGGTTACTATTATTTTGTGTCTAAAACATACAGGAAAGTCTTGGGGCCTGATACTTCAGGAATGGCATTGTTCACACCGGTCTTCATGAGGGGGTTCGCTGAAGTGAGACTCTTCATGAAGAGGCGTATGGATGTGTGGTGTGCACTCTGTGTGCGCCTCGCCAATAATCCTATTCTACTACCTGCTGGAGTCAGATTTTTGGCATAGGAAATGCTGTCTTTCATCATGAATTTGACGAGCGGTGATCTCCACGCCCCAGCATCAACCACTTTGTCAGAGGTGTGCGAAAATGCGGCAGAATGCCAAGAGTCGCATAACTTTAGCGGAGCCTCACCTTGCGCCAAAATTATGTGACCTTTAAAAGCCTTATACGTCAGAATACTGGTGCAAACGCTTTGCTGTATCGGGCACTTGTTGTTTAGTTTGAAATTAAAAGCCACAAAGGAGTTCAGCTTTGGACATTTAAGGCTTGTCTGTGTTTCTGTTGCACTAATCACTAGTGATGAGTGAGCACTACTATGCTCGGGTCCTCGGTACTCGTAAGTAGTGATGAGCGGGCACTACCATGCTCGGGTCCTCGGTACTAGTAAGTAGTGATGAGCGAGCACTACCATGCTCGGGTGCTCGGTGCTCGTAACTAGTGATGAGCGGGCACTACCATGCTCGGGTGCTCTGTACTCGTAAGTAGTGATGAGCGAGCACTACCATGCTCAGGAGCTCTGTACTCATAACTAGTAATGAGCGAGCACTACCATGCTTGGGTGCTCGGTGCTCGTAACTAGTGATGAGCAAGCACTACCATGCTCAGGTGCTCGTAACTAGTGATGAGCAAGCACTACCATGCTCAGGTGCTCGTATCTAGTGATAAGCGGGCACTAGCATGCTTGGGTACTCTGTACTCGTAACTAATAATAAGCGAGCACTACCATGCTTGGGTGCTTGGTGTTCGTAACTAGTGATGAGCGGTGGGCCGGGTCCAGGGACTCGAGCGGCGCTCCTCACCCATGAGTGAAAAGGAGATGGTTTGGTTTGGGGATGTTGTCCGTGACGCCACCCACGGTGTGTGGTGAGGTTGGGGCACCACCGCTGCTCTGTACGGGGATCCCGGGAGTGATGACAGGGAGCAGCTGGGATGTTTCTCTCCCCTCTGTGGGTAGCCGTATTTTGGTAGTCCCGGGGCCCGGAGTTGTTGACTGTAAGGTGGATTGCGGGGCTTGGCCAGGTGCAGGGTCGCAGGGGCAGCGCAGTGCCAGACGGCACGGTGGTACTTACTCAGCCAGTAACGTACACGGAGTCTCTGGTAAAACAAACGGCTGGATGGACGAGTCCCACAGACGGCTGCGGCGGTCACTCCCGGCAGGTTGGCGGTAACTGTCTCTCCCTGCACCGGTGTTATGTTCTCTGCCCCGATGGCTTCCCACCGGTAACCCGCTCCCCAGCGGTATGTTTGCCGGAGGAGCCCCTTTTGCCCGCAGGCGCTGGCCCTGGGAACTCTAGCTGTGGCGGTAGCTGTATTTCCCTTCACGGTTGAGTGGTTGCCTTTAGTCGGGTCTTTGCTGCTGGGAAACCCCGGAGGTTCCCGTCGCTGACGGATTTGACCGGTTTAACGGCGACTCCAAGCCTGGTTGGGGTCCGTAGGCCCTGCCGAATGGTGCTGGCCTCTCTTCGCTCCCCGGTCCGGTACCGGCGGGCCAACGCCCGTCCCCGGTCCTTACGGTTGTGCGGCAATCGGCTTCGCCTGCAGACGGTCACCACCGTCTGCCAACCTTGCTGTTTCTGTGCCCGGGCCATGTACCCGGACACAGTCAGTCTGCTCCACTACCACTTCCTCAACTCTCCAAACTGTTCTGCTCTCTTTTCCTGCCTCCAGGACTGTGAACTCCTCGGTGGGAGGAGCCAACCGCCTGGCTCCACCCCACCTGGTGTGGACATCAGCCCCTGGAGGGAGGCAACAAGGATTTTGTGTGCACGGCTGATGTGCCTAACCGGGGTGTGGGGTGTGTTGTTGCAGTACCTGTGACGTTCTGGCTTGTCCAGGGCGCCACAACTATAATGGATGTCAATGGGAACCTTGAGCATTTATCTGGAAGATTTCTCAGAAAAATGTGACATCCATTATACTCGGTACTTGAGTTGCCGCCATCATAGCATTAACTGCTCATTACGAGTAGAAATGAGAGGAACCAGGGAAGTTTGGTTCAGCCGAACTTTAAAATAAGATCAGTTTGGGACCCAAACTTGATCTGAACCCCAATGGAAGTCACTAATTGGGCAGTTTGGGTCCTCACCCACAAGCAGCCAGCCATAAACATGTTAGGGCCAGATGGACGGGCAGACCCGGGAGGTGGATCCACTGGGCCGAACTCCCCGATGAGGGAAAGGAGTCCGGTAGCCGGAGCACTTTAGGTAGCAGGACAGTCCGTGCACTGGAACACAATGGAGAAGTCCCTGGGACCACGAGGTCACTGATGGTGGTCCGGGTGACGGAGCTCAGGTTCGGAAGCCGTGATGATGTCTGGCGGGGTCCGGAACCGTTGGAGCGAGATGACGGGTCACCGCAGGGAACCGAGATGGTACGGACTGTCAGGATGGCAGATGGGCAGCGTTCGGGGTTCGAGATACAGCAGGACCGGATGGCGTTGCAGGATCGGCTCTAGAAGACAGAGAGGTAAGTATCTCACAGAACACAAGGAGACCTGACTCCTAGCTTGGGAAAACACGAAGAACAGGCCCCGCTCCCTTGGACATTAACCCCCTTTATACCCTGTACCTGTATGCATCATTTCCTGTCAGTGGACACTGGCCCTTTAAGAAAGGGTCAGTGACCGCGCGCGCGCCCTAATGCGCATGCGCGCGGCCCGGGTGCCAGAAGCCAGGGCAGGAAGCTGAGAGGAGGACGCAGCAGAGCCGGCCAGGGACTGGGAAGCCGACGGGCGCCGGGAGCGGGAACCCGGAGGCTTGGGAAGCGTGGGCACAGGAGGCTGGAGAGCGGGGAGCGTGGCAGGTGAGCCGGGGAGCGGAGCAGAGGACCCGGGGAGCGGAGCAGAGGACCCGGGGAGCGGAGCAGAGGACCCGGGGAGCGGAGCAGAGGACCCGGGGAGCGTGACAAAACAGATCATTTCCAGGGGTGGGTGGGAGGAGTTTTTCCATTTATTTTTGTGCACACTACATCTGATCATGGTGTTGTTTCCCCCAGGGCAAGCCGTTCAAACACTAAGCAGCTCGCACTGGGCTGAGGACTGAGCATACCCAAGCACAGCAATGCCCATGTGAGTGGTGTTCAAATGTAAAGCACCCAAACTGCGAACCCAAACTCTGTGTTTTCTGTTAAGTCTGTGTTTGGTACCAACACCAAACCTAGGGTTCACTCATCTCTAGTTACAAGTGCTGAGAACCCTAGCATAGTAGAGCTCGCTTATCTCTAGTTACGAGTACCGATCACCCGAGCATGGTAGTGCCCGCTCATCACTAGTTATGAGTACAGAGCACCTGAACATGGTAGTGCTCGCTCATCACTAGTTATGAGTACTGAGCACCCGAGCATGGTAGTGCCCGCTCATCACTAGTTACGAGTACTGAGCACCCAAGTGACTCGCCCACCCCAGGGCTATGGGACACCCGGTGCCGGGCCGGACTAGTCCGGTGGTAGTCAGTGGTGGCTGGGCCCGGCTCCGTGGCCCTGGTGGGTGTCAGTAAAATATGTGGCTTGATGAATAAAGTTTGTGTTCGTGACGCCACCTGTGGTCTGCGGCTATTAAGCCGCCGCTGCTGTGTGAGGCCTCCGGGGTGATCTTATGGCAGCAATGGTGGTACTGCTCCCCACAGGTGGAGCAATGCCCGGGGCACAGTTGGTGCTTGTGAATGTCTATGCAGCTGAAATAACAGAGACCACTCCAAGGGTGCAGTTCAAGTTCTTTACTCACAATTCTTGTCGGGGCCCAGGGGCCCTTGGACTGCTGGGACCACTGTCAGGGACCTCCGCCGTTTCTGAGTGATTCTGAGAGTAAAAGCCGGTACCCTTCTCTTAGTGTCTCTATCTTCTGCTGTCTTCCTTAGCCTTGCCTTTGATAGGATAAACCTGGCTTGGCCTCCACTACAGCCTCCAGGCTGGGGGGGTCACCTGTCGGCTGATTACCCCTTTTGGAAGTTCTGCTATGGGTTCTGGCCCGGGGAGTCTACCACGTTCCCTGGGCCTCGGTTTTTACTGTTTGGAGATGATCTTTGCACTCCTCCAGTCTCTAGGGACCGTCCCCTGTCGCAGCTTGATCCCTCCACCGATGTTCTTGTGGACCAGGCCACCGCAGCTCTAAACTGCCCTGGACAGCTATACAGACTGCCCGTGGCCCTGCGACTCCTTCTGTTCTCTATGTGGTGTCACCTGGACCCTCCGAGTCCCAGGATCTTCACCAGGAAGCGTCTCTTTCTTTCCTTTCAGCTCCCGACTGACTTGGAGCTTTCTTTCCTTTCTCTTCTCCTCCTTGCCTGCCTCCAGCAGGCCTCCTCCTCCTTCCCCACTCTCTCTCGTTCTCCTTCTTCAACTACATGCTGGCTCCTCACTCTCTCACTCTCTGAGGTAGACTGACTAAACTTGACCTTCCTCTCTGTGTCTGCTCTCAGATGGCTCCTCCCACCTCCCCAATTGCCCTGTTGTACCCTATAGGAGCAGGGATGGGTCTTACGACCCCTCCCAGCATGCAGCATGGGAGGGTTGTCTGCCACTTTCCCTGGTCCCAGTGTGTTCCTAGCAATGGGTGTAGTGTGGATTTACCAGGGGACCGGAGTTCACTCTCTTCCTCTCCCAGAATGGGGCATCACACCGCTGGATGGGGTGCAATGACCTGTGGCGACGGAAGCCTCAGGGGCGCCACACAAGCATGGTAGTGCTCAGTCATCACTAGTTACGAGTACTGAGCACCCGAGCATAGTAGTGCTCACTCATCACTCCTCGTTATGAGTCCGAGCATGGTAGTGCTCGCTCATTACTAGTTAAGAGTATCGAGCACCCGAACATGGTAGTGCCCATTAATTATTAGTTATGAGTACTGAGTACTCGAGCATGGTATTGCTCAGTACCATCACTACTAACCATTGATCTAAACCCTTGCATTATGTATGCATGAACTATAAATCATTACTAGATACAATATATATGCAATATAAAAGAAATATATATGTTTACAGAAAAGCGGCATAACCTTCATAGCCTGTGAAACCGTAAGATGTACGTGGGTGGTAAAGAATGTTTGTGACTTGATACAAGTATGCATTACACATGGAGTTCCTAATGGCTCCATACTATAGAGCAGAGTTCCCCAACTCCAGACCTCAGGAGCCACCAACACTGCATGTTTTCAGGATTTCCTTAGCATTGCACAAGTGTTGGAATCATCATCTGTGCAGATAACTAAATGATCACCTGTGCAATACTAAGCAAATCCTGAAAACACACACTGTTGGTGGGTCTTGAGGACTAGAGTTGAGAACACTGCTATAGAACATAAGACGCTCCATGAATCATCCCTTGGTCCCTCCCTAGTGCACCATAAGTTATTCTCCATTTGCATTAAGCCTTAGAGAGTCATTTGTAGACCACTATTAAGTCTCTTCTCAGCCGCCTTCTCTTTTGCAAACTAAACTCTCTGACTGCCCTCACTGTCAGAAAGTGTTTCCTAATATCTAATCTGAATCTCTTTCCTTAAGTTTCATCCCATTACTTCTTGTACTTCCTTGTGCTAATGAGAATAGGATAGTTACCGCTGTACTGTGACTACCTTTCAGATATTTGTAGACTGCTATTAAGTCTCCTCTCAGCCTTCTCTTTTGAAATCTAAACATCCCTAGTTCTTTTAGCCGATCTTCATATATGACATGGTTTGCAAGACCTTCTACCATCGTGGTGTCTCTTCTCTGGACTTGCTCCAATATATCGATGTCTTTCTTGAATTGAGGCGCCCAGAACTGTACACAGTATTCCAGGTGTGGTCTGACCAGGACACAGTATAGGGGAATGGTGACCTCTATAGATCTGGATTCAATGCTTCTCTTGATACATCCCAGAATTTTGTTGGCCTTTTTAGCTGCAGCTCCGCACTGTTGGCGCACGTTGAGTCAGGGATCTATTATTATGCCCAAGTCCTTTTCCTCGGTGCTATCACCTAGTTATATTCCTCCCACACTATATAGGCTTTTTACATTTCTTTTACCCAGATGTAGGATTTTGCATTTGTCTCTGTTAACCCTAGAACGCATACCTGGGGCCTCGCAGGCCTGCTAGGTCATTTGTTTTCTATGGTAGATTGAATTGCTTGCGCGTTCTAGGGTTAAACACCATTCTGTTCTCCTTGGCCCATTGTTCAAGTGTGTCTAGATCCTTTCAAATGTTCTCAGTGAGAGGAACAAAATTATAATCTTGTGATACCTTTTCACTTGTAACTAGATCCTTTAGATCTCTTTCCTCTCTAGTCCTGCTACTACTATTGACATACACAGAAAATCAGAGACATAGCACAAATCAAAATTGTCCACTACTCAATATGATGTGTCCCATCAAGCCCTTTCCATGGAGCTGCACAGGCTCTCGTCACCCAAGAAGGGGACTCCACTCTCCAACAGTGTCCATTGTCATGGACTTCCAATCCCTACGCAGTACCTGTGCATTGTAATATTGGAAACGATGCCAAAAAAGTAGAATATCACCGTAATCTATTTTTGCGCCAGGTGCGTAAGCCCTTACATGTAAATCCGTAAAAATTAACATCAATATAAATCAACACAAATCTCCAAATCTACATAAATATCCCCTCTTTGTCCTTTCTCAGCGATGCTTCATATTTTCTACAGCAGCAGAATTCAACAAAGGGAAACAAGTTGCTTAGACCTTGCCAAAGGCAATTACGCAGCGGAAGACAAGAAAAATAAAACAGGATTCTGTACCCTTTGAAAATACATTTGTAGCAAGGAACCACGGAGCTTGTGTCAACACATTTAACTTCTCCCCTTCAATCATTACATTGATAAAAGAGCGGAGCACATCATTTAACAAAATTCCCTATTACTGATGTTGTGTGTTTAAAAATGGAGAATTTTTTCCGAGTCTGAGTATAGGAGTCTAACATTAACCTCTTCTTAGATTTACATCATTAGCGCAAGATTCATCTACGGAGCCCTATTGCTAAAGTTTTTTTTTATTTTAAATATATTCTAACCACTTACGCACTATGTTAGTTGGTATATTAACCCAATAATCACCCCTGAGCCTGTTTTCACTCCCGAGCCTGTTTTTCCTGACCAAGCCAAATTTTACAATTCTGATCAGAGTCAATTTATGAGTTAATAACTCTGGAATACTTCAATATTTCACAGTATTTCTGAGAATGGATTTTCGAGACACATTATACTTCACGTTAGTGGTAAATTTAGGTCGATATTTTTTGTAATTATTTATGAAAACAATGAAAATTTGACCAACAAAAGTGAAAATTTTGCAATTTTCGAACTTTGAAAATTTTGCACTTAAACCAGATAGGTAGATCACACAAAATCATTAATAAATATCCTTTGCCACATGTTTATGTGGCACCCCTGAGGCTTCAGTCGCCACAGAGGTACTGCACCTCAGCCAGAGGTGTGGTATTCCATCCTGGGTACGGAAGAGGTCATCCACCGGTATGCACTCAAAACACACAACACTCTAAATTAGCAGCTCTCCACTGGGTCAGAGTTAGGGCTTGGTTCCATTAATGCTATGTATAGCCACCACTGGTGATGGTTCCTCCCTCCCCCTAAGCCGACAGGGCCTGGGGGTGGAGTCTAGTTAGTGAAGGGACACTGTAGTGTCAGGGGGTCGAGAAGGAGCAGTGGAGGAGTGAAGACCTGTGGTCTGGAGCTGGTGCAGCTCAACCCAGGTGCAAGACAGAAGGAGTCCTAGTGCCCACGGTGAGTGCGCCATACTCCCGTGGCCTCGTTCCACATACAGCACATCGGAGTGGAGGGACTTTGCCGCAGAACGGGGACTGGTCCCTAGACTAGAGGAGAAGAACCAACGTGCTCCGCTAGTAAAACCAGAGGCTGAGGGCACACACCTGCACACGAATCCGCTGGAAGGTGACCACATAGGACCAAAGGGACTAGGCCGGCAGGCTCCCCTTGTGAAGGATCTGCGGACACCAGCTCAGGGCACTGTGTGCATAGGATCAGGACAGGAGGGTGAGACATCAGCGCAGGAAGACGACCAGGGAGGGTACATTACTGTAAAACCCAGCACTCCAAAAGGCGGTCACTGACTAGTCGTGTTACCTTGGAACCTGCTACAGTGAGTAAAAACCTTGAGACTGTATCCCTGTGTCGCTCCGTTATTCGTCTGCGCCCGAGCCCTGCGCTCCCGCAATCATAGACTACTACCCCCATCCGCCCTGGGGCTCAGCTCTACCTGTGGAGAGCTACACCAACCAAGCTGCGTTACCATCTGCCCCAGAGGTCTCATCCCTCAGCGTCGGCTATCTCTGGCCGAGTACCATAGGTGGCGTCACAAACTATTATTATTCTCCCTTCCTTAACTGATACCGCCGGGGTGACGGAACCGGGCCTTGCCACCACCGCACCATCCCAGAAACAGAACCGCGGCCCGGTAACCAGTGCCCCATGGCCCCGTTGCGGGTGTGTCATCTACATAAGACAGCGAAAAATACACAGTTTGAGTCAGCTCACCCTTGTACGCGCTTGCATTCTGTTCCTGCTTCAGCTCGGAGATACATGCTGTGTGGCACGTGGCAATAGGAAAAACGAACAACGATTTTTTTCTCCAGCAATGCACCACGGACTAGAGAATTATTTCAAAATTGCACTTTTATTAAATTACAATCATTCCATTGGTCAACAGTAAAAAACCCACTCCACACAGGGAGGGGGACACGCGCTACACGTTTCAACCACCGCAGTGGTCTTAGTCATGAACACATGACTATGTTCATGACTAAGACCACTGCAGTGGTTGAAACGCGGAGCACATGTCCCCCTCCCTGTGTGGAGTGTGTTTTTCCAGTCATGCATACTATAAAACCGGGAGTACGCGTCTGAACTTCAAACTGGTGTAGTGCGCATGACCAGAAGTCCGGGGACATTCTGATAATGCGCACTGAGCTGAAAACTAGGGTTGTAGCTAAATCCCAGTGGCTAGAAGGACCTTCCTGGTTAGTGGACATGACCGGCTTAGTTAGTGGGCGTGGTGATGTTTCCTCCCGTCTACTATAATCCTGCAAGGGGGGACCCCCTGCACTTCCCCCACCTGGGAGTCTTACCCCTAGTCCCCCGCTTCCATTATAAACAACTCCATGACCAAGTGGAGTTTCTTCTGGTATCAGCTATGTTGGCGGAGGCCCTGCCCCTTCTGGTCACATGGGCATGACGTCAGCAAAGGTCCTTCTGTCCACTGGGATTTAGCCTCTACCCAAAAAAACAGCGGTGGCAGCAGAGGTGAGAGCGATCATGCCTCTGACACTGCACATTCATTAGCATGGTAGTACGCCCCTGTGGGCATGCTTCCATGCTAAGGGGGCCGACTAGCCAAGGGAACTAACGCTCTTGCAACTAGTCACTGGACTCATTAGCATATGATAAAAGATCTTTAGAAATACTTTTTCTAAAGATCACTTTATCTATGCTACTAGATACAGGGACAGTTAGGCAGGGATGAGCAATATGTACCCAGAACTGCTCTTGGTTCTGGGTGCACATTGCACCTGACAGGTTCACTTTAAATGTGAATATCACAAAATAACAGCATACAAGTGGTTAAACTGCTGAGATCAGGGCTATGTCGTAACAATTAGACGGGTGACGGATGTATAACACAACTTTTCAGCTCGCTTCATGGCGTCAGTGTGCACAGCCAATATACATATATCAGGGAAGTCAACAATGGAAATCTGGGACCCTTGATCACCATAGGCCCTGGCACTTGCCCAGGGCCTATTGTGGTGCTGATGCCATTCCTCTACATCTATTTTTGATACGTAAAGCAATTCCTATTCATACAGCAATCGTCGTCACTCGTCAGTCACACATAGCGACGCAGCAGCGATCACGACCAACGATCTGACCTTATCAGGATCGCTGCTGTGTCGTAACATGGTCGCTGGTGAGCTGTCCATCAGGCAGATCTCACCAGCGACCAGTGATCAGCCCCCAGACAGCAGCGATGCGTGGAAGCGTAACTAAGTTAAATATCGGGTAACCAAGGAAAGCACTTCTCTTGGTTACCCGATATTTACCTTTGTTGCTAGCGTCCGCCGCTCTCCCACTGCCAGTGCTGGCTCCCTGTTCCCTGCACTCCTAGCCAGAGTACACATTGGGTAACTTACCCGATGTGTACTCCAGCTACGTATGCAGGGAGCAGGGAGCCGGCACTGACAGCGTGAGAGCGGCGGACGCTAGTAACTAAGGTAAATATCGGGTAACCAAGGAAAGGGCTTCTTGGTTACCCGATGTTTACCGTGGTTACAGCTTACCGCAGGCCTGCCAGACGCCGGCTCCTTGCTCCCTGCTCGCTTCATTTCGTCGCTCTCTCGCTGTCACACACAGCGATGTGTGCTTCACAGCGGGAGAGCAACGTCCAAAAAATGAAGCAGGGGCTTCAACGACCGGCAACCTCACAGCAGGGGCCAGGCCATTGCTGGATGTCACACACAGCGACAGCGACGGGACATCGCTGCTACGTCACAGAAAATGGTGACTTTGCAGCGACGTCGTTGTTGTCATCGCTATGTGTGACACCACCTTTACTCTTGTCGTAACTTGCCAGACAAAGCAGTAATTCTGGAGTTTTGGAACAGTGCACTTTGCAGGAGAGGTTACACACTGGGTGTCCGCATAGATTGTGTCTGCTCTGGGACTTTTCCAATTGACATAATGTGTGTTGCTCAGGGCTGTTTCAGCGCAGTTAAGAGAAATGCATTAATACATTATCACAGTGACTTTATCGGAAATAAATGTATTGACTAAAGTCAGAGCAAGTGACAATGAGGGGAGCAGAACACCGAAGCCGCGGTCGGAACAAAGCTGTGATTGTGCCTTACCGCTTCTATCTCCAGTTCTAAAATATAAAGCAATTTTACCATGTGGTGAAAATTCATATAAAAGACTCAGTAATGCAGGGCAGAAAAAAAATAGATAGGTGATCCTGGGTGCGTAGACAATAAGCTGAAATGATCTATTACAATTGCGTCTACTGCATGCCAGGAAATTCCTCCAGAGCGGTAGACTGAGGTCATCCATGGTGCAACATCATGTTTAAAGACCGCTTTACACGCTACGATTTATCTGACAATCTCGTTAGCGATGTGACACGCCCAGATCGTAGTTACGATTTTCCGAGATCGCTCGTTTATTAGCGGTCACACGTAACGATCGCACAAGCGACGCAAAATCGTTCAGCGATATATTGTTTGACCAAGGCGGCCGTGTGGATGTTTTTCGTCGTTGGCAGGGTGTCAAACGTAGCAATATGTCTGCTGCGTTCCAAACGATGAACAATATTTTGAAAGTGAATGACGTGTCAACGATCAACGATTTTCAGCCTATTTGCGATCGTTCAGAGTCGCTCGTAGTTGTCACACGCAACGATGTCGCTAACGATGCCGGATGTGCGTCACGGAATCCGTGACCCCGACGACATATCGTCAGATAAATCGTAGCGTGTAACGCCGCCTTTACTCTATCGTCATTTTGCAAAATGCACAGAAAATAATCTACTGCCCAAATCAAGTTTTCTATGTTAAAGTGTATTTCAGGGCACAGCATCAATTTCTGCAGTCTCTTTTATTTCCAGCTCGAGTCGGCAAGTATGTGATTGGCATAGTTGCGGTCACATACCAACTAGCTTCTTCTCTGATTTTCTCGGAAGAACATTGAGACAAGCAGGAAAAGTAGCTAGATGACATGTGATCGTCCCTGTACAAATCTCATAACTGTGGTTACGTGACAGACAACTTGAGCTGGAAATAGTGATGAATCCAGAAAGTGTGCATATTACATATGGTCAGAAGTCTACGGTAATCTGTCGTCACATACAGTAAAGGGTGCTTTACACGCTGCAATATTGTTACCGATATCGCTAGCGAGCGTACCCGCCCCCGTCGGTTGTGCGACACGGGCAAATCGCTGCCTGTGGCGCACAACATCGCTTACACCCGTCACACTACTTACCTGCCTAGCGACGTCGTTCTATCCAGCGAACCGCCTCCTTTCTAAGGGGGGGCGGTTCGTTCAGCGTCATAGCGACATCACTAAGTGGCCGCCCAATAGCAGAGGAGGGGCGTAGATGAGCAGCCGTAACATCTCGCCCACCTCCTTCCTTCCTCATTGCCGGCGGGACGCAGGTACGGTGAGTTTCCTCGTTCCTGCGGTGTCACACATAGCGATGTGTGCTGCCGCAGGAACGACAAACAACCTCGCTACTCACCTGTCAACGATTTTTGGTGTTGGAGTGACCTCTCCAATACCAACGATTTTCACCTCTTTTGCGATCGTTTTTGGTCGCTCAGAGGTGTTACATGCTGCGATGTCACTAACGACGCGTGATGTGCGTCATAAACACTGTGACCCCGACGATATATCGCTAGCGATATCGCAGCGTGTAAAGCACCCTTAACTGCAGATATTTAGCCCAGAAAACCCTTTTCAAGGAGAATTTTTAACTCTTCCAACTTTTTTTTACAAATACTCGTATTCTTTGTGAAATAAGAATTCTTGATCATCTTAGTGTCAGGGGCGCAATCTCCGAGGTCCGAGTTAAGATGCTGTTCAGATACTGAATAAAGTTTGTTGAAAGGCAGTAGCGTAGCCAATCAACAAGGTTTTTGATATGGAGAAGATGCCTGTATGCTGCTGTGAACAAAATAAATAAAAAAACTGATGTGAGGTTCACACTATGTTTGATAAGCAGCCAAGGTACAGTAGACAACTGCGGGTTGATATTATTAGGCATGTAAGGTCCCTGGTTATTTGGCCTTTCACAGCCTAAATATAGCAGCCCGCAGGTGCCCCAGAAGTGGCGCATCCATTTGATGCACTAATTCTGGCTCTGTGCCTGGCTCTTCCTAATTGCCCTGGTGTGGTGGCAATCGGGGTAATACTTTTAGGCTTGATGTCAGCTATCAACTGATAGCTGGTGACGCGCCTGTGAGGTCTTGATGTTACCCGATACCAGACTGCAGTTCAGCTTTTGGGATGTCGCAGTGGCCAGGCCCAGTTCCGTGACCCCAGCGGTGTCAATAAAGATGAAGAATGGGGATGTGGAGTAGTTGTTTGTGACACCACCTGTGGTATGTGGCAGTTATTAGGCGCCGCTGCGGGAAGTCTCTCTTTTGGGGCAGAGATAATGCAGCTTGGGTGTTGCAGCTCTCCACAGGTAGAGCTAGGCCCCAGGGAGGATGGGAGTGGTAGTCTCTATGATTTAACGTTGGGGTACAGGACTGAGGATGCTGGTAATAACTGGACAACACAGGGGGCTATAGTTTCCTTTACCTTAACTTGGCAGTTGTTAATATAGGCCCAGGAGTCTGTTGCAGAAGATGATGGGGGTCCGGTTAGCGTGGAAGCAATGAGAGGATTCACTCTGCCAGGTGGATTGGAGGCCTTCCTTGTTGCGCTATGTGTGAGTCTCTGTGGCTTGGAGCCACACAGTGACCCTCTTCCTAGTTGTTGTTTGTCCTTTCCCTTATGGCAGGCACTGCGAGTCGGTTCTGGGCACCGCCTCCGTAACTGCGGCCCCAAGCTTTATTGTGCTGCTTTACCTTTGGGCTTTCTTTGGGCCAGGGGACTTGAAATCTCTTGGCCTCCTGGCCTCACTGATGGGGATTTAGCACCCAACAGTCGAGGAACACGGTGCCCTGCTACTGCACCTGGTCCTGAGAGAGTTTGGGAGGCAGCTCTCTTTGAGCGACCGTTCTTCTCCTTTGCCGCTGCTCAACTGATGTGTTTCACTTTCTGTTCTGTGTGTCTGTGTGTGTAACCCCTCCTTCAGGCCAGTATCCACAGGGAAGCTCCCATCCAAACAGGTTCTGAGCTCCCCCTACTGTCCAGAAGTTAGGAAGTGTTGAATGCTAAGATACCTATCATGAAGAACCCCCTCCTTGCCTCCAGGCATAGCATCACCCCCGGTGAAAAGGGCAAAACCACTGTGGCTCCTGGACCCTGGGGTGCCACACTGGCATCAAGCCCAGTGGTTAGTAATGGAGAGGCATCTATCAGACACCCCTATTACTAACCTGGTAAGTGTAGAGTTTAAAAAACACACAGAAAAAAAAATACTCATTTGAATACAGGACTTCCCCACACTCTCTCAATCATCAATTTATTAATTAACAAAAATACTTGAAGTTCCAATGTAATCCTAAAGTGTAATGTCCCACGACATTCATCGAATCTTATAAAACATCATTTTGAGAACAAGGCTCCATAAATCCCTCGCAGTCAATGACACACCCAACATTTCTCATGCTACTGAAAAATTCCGTGCCTGCCGTTTATTGGGAGTGACCTTTAGAGCCTTGTTCTCAGAAAGACACTCCATAGGATTTGATGGACGTCATGGGACATTATACCATTGATTTTGTTAGAACTTCAAGGATTTCTTTTTAATTAATAAATTGGTGAATGAGAGTATGCGGGCAGTCTTTGTTTATCATTGGATTATGTTGGAACTTCAAGTATGTTTTTAAATAAATAAATGTGTGTTTGTTTAACTCTACACTTACCAGGTTAGCAATGGGGGTGTCTGATAGACGCCTCTCTATTATTAACCTCTGGGCTTGATGCCAGCTGACATCAACACCACAAATATTATCCCGATTGCAAATGCACCAGTGGAACTGGGAAGAGCCAGGTAAAGCACCAGAATTGGTGGGCCTAATGGATGTGGCACTTCTGGGGCGGCTGCGGGCTGCTTTTTTTGGCTGGGAGGGGCCAAATAACAATGGACCTTCCCAGCCTGATAATACCCAGGTGAACTAAAGTCCGACCGAACTTGACGAACCCAAACCTCCAAGGGTCCGCTAATCCCTAAGTGTATGGCCCCTTTCACACGTCCGTGTTTCTTGTACATGTGGTGTCCTTTTCCACACGTACTGGAGATATGGAAGCATGTAGACCTATTAAAATCAAGGGGTTTGCTCACACGTCTGTGTTTTGACATGGAACGTGTGTCCGTGTGGAGCAAAAGTGTGTCTGTATGCTCCACACGGCGACATGTTGTTCTTGGCTGGCAGCATGGATGTCACACGGACCGCACGGTGGTGTGATCTGTGTGACATCAGTGTGACAAATACCAGAGAAGACCCAGTCACTGAAATTAAATGGATTTTTATACTTACCTGTCTCCAGCGCTGCTGTTGCTTCCGGGTCCCGCTCATTATGCCTCATGAATATTCCCTTCCCTGACTGCAGACCTGGAAGTAAGTGTGACAGCAGCTATGGAGACAATGAAGTATAAAAGTTCATGCTGTTAGTGTGCTATCCGAATGCCACACAGCACACGGAGAACACACACATGGACATACGGATGGCCATACGGGCCATATGGGCCTGCACCACACACCGTCACACAGGTGCATTTAATTCACGAACATGTGAAGGAGGCCTTAGGTATACATATAGATCAGGTTGTATGTTTACAATATGCATGTTGAGAAACAAAAACACTTATTTTTAGAAGGCCTTATAGAGTTCACCTCTTCCAGATCTCCACCAATGTGATATATGCACAACTTTTGGCTTCACAAATACAGAGATATGTGACAAGAGAGGACTGGCTTTGAACCCCCCCCCCCAATGATTTTGCAATGTTCTATCAGGAGATGGTTATGCTATAAGTGTCTATTTGTAGCCCCCCCAGTGGTTGTGACTTAAAGTGCAGCTTGTTGAAGGTTTTGGTAACCGGTTTCGTTACCACGTGGGGTCGCTGTATGTTTTGTATATTGATTCTAGGCTCTGACGTCAGCCAGTAAACGTTGTCTATAACAAATGTTCATTCTGTAAAAGCATACTATAGAAAAAAAACACAAGCAAGTCTACGCCTTCTTCCAATCTAAAGGTTAATCGATTTATGTTAATGAATATCACGAGACACAATTATAACGACATGTCATTTTTAGTTGGCACCATGATCTCATCTGTCAGAGCAGTGACACGACTTTCTAAAAACCATAGCCAAGGTTCATTCATCACTGCTCATTTATATTCAGAGTATGCTAATTATTCCACATGATCGTTCATTAGCATATATTATAGTGAATGTCCAATAGCTGATGAGCAATATAATATACACATCATCAAATAACTTGTTTTCACTGGACAGCCCCTCTATCATCTTAAGCCGGCATTACACGCTACGATTTATCCGTCGATATGTCGTCGGGGTCACGCATTCCGTGACGCACATCCGGCATCGTTAGCGACGTCATTGCATGTGACACCTGCGAGCGACTCTGAACGATCGCAAATAGGTTGAAAATCGTTGATCGTTGACACGTCGTTCACTTACAAAATATTGTTCATCGTTTGGAACGCAGCAGACATATTGCTACGTTTGCCACCCTGCCAACGACGATCAACATCCACACGACCGCCTTGGTCAAACAATATATCGCTGAACGATTTTGCGTCGCTTGTGAGATGTGTACGTGTGACCACTAATAAACGACCTATGAGCGATCTCGGCAAATTGTAACTACGATCTGGGCGTGTCACATCACTACTGAGATCGTCAGAGAAATCGTAGCGTGTAAAGCGGCCTTAACTGAAGGACAGGTGATAACTTGCTGATCGGTGGTCAACCGACTACTGGGATCTGCACCAATGGGCAGAATGTTAAATTTTTACCCAGTCAAAGAACTCATCCTTCGATACCCGACTGGCTATCCATTCATTATCTATGGAGCCATTGGAACTAGGCAAGAGCAGCGGTCGACAGCCCAAAAATGAATTAAGCCTGCTTTACATGTTACAATTAATCGTGCAATCGCATTTGCGATCGCACCCGCCCCCATCGTTTGTGCGGCACGGGCAATTTGTTGCCCGTGTCGCACAATGTTGTAACCCCCCTGTCACACGTACTTACCTTCCAAACGACGTCGCTGTCACACAGCGGCCGGCCAATAGAAGCGGAGGGGCGGAAATGAGCGGGATGTAAACATCCCGCCCCCCTCCTTCCTTCCGCATTGCCGGCGGGACGCAGGTAAGCTGTGTTCATCGTTCCCGGGTGTCACACGGAGCGATGTGTGCTGCCTCGGGAACGATGAACAACAGGACGTGCGATTTTTTTGAAAATGAGCGACGTGTCAGCGATGAACGAGAAGGTGAGTATTTCTGCTCATTCATAGCTGTCACACGCTACGATATCACTAACGAAGCCGGATGTGCGTCACTTACGACGTGACCCCGCCAACATCTCGTTAGCTATAGCGTAGCGTGTAAAGCCCACTTTAGTGTAGTGGTGGTCGAGCATCTGTACTGCTAACCAGGAGAATAGTCCCCATTGTACCAATCAGTGCAGGTGCCAAAGGTCAGAAACCTGGCGATCTATAGCTTATAATCTATCCTGTGAATAGGTGATATAGGTAATACTTCGATTATTCGGCTTTGCAAATATTTTCCGAATACCTCATCGCTATTGGATGCGTAATGTAAGTCTATGGGAAGCCCGAATAGTTCCGAATAGTTGTTATTCGGGCTTCCCATAGTCTTACATTGCGCATCCAATATTCGCGAATAGTCGAATAGCGGCGGGGTATTCAGAAAATATTCATGAAGCCGAATAATCGAAGTATTCGATCATCCCTAGTAGAGATGATTACATTAAAAGAAACCTGTAAGGTCCCCTCTGCCCTCTAACCCATCAACATTGATACCTGTATGGCCAAATTCCCTCCCTACGTAGCCCTGTATAACGCTATTCACCAATATAAATGTTTTTAAAAAACGACTTATAGACTTCCCTTTCTCTAAGCCAATTAGGGCCTTGACTAGTTGCAGGGGCATTAGTTTATAAAATATGTGGGCCCTCTTTCCGTGTTATCATGCCTCTCTGGGCGTAATAACATAATTTCCACGAGCCAGTGTCACCACCAGCTAATGGAAATCTTGCGCGCGGCTGATTTTGGCCACATAAGTATGCCTTTGAAGCTTATGGAAATCTTGCGCATGCGCGCGGCTGATTTCAGCCACATCAGTATGCCTTTAAAACTTCTGGAAATCTTACGCATGCGCGCGGCTCTTTTCGGTCACATCAGTATGCCTTTAAAACTAATGGAAGTCTTGCACATGTGCGCGGCTCATTTCGCCCACATAAGTATGCTTTTGAAGCTAATGGAAATCTCGCGCATGCACTTGGCTCATTTCAGCCACATCAGTATGCCTTTGAAGCTAATGGAGGTCTTGCGCATGCACGTTGCTCATTTCGGCCATATCAGTACACCTCAGAAGCCAGGTGTTTGCTTCCCGACTTCATGAGACGCACGGAGCATGGACGGAAGTTCAGAAGATGTGTACATACACGTCTTCTGAATATTCCGTCATGCGCAGTGCACCTAAGGAAGCCAGCAAAACACCAGGCTTCTGATGTGCACTGACATGGCCGAAATGAGCAACGCGCATGCGCAAGACCTCCATAGGTCAAAGGCATACTGATGTGGTGGAAATGAGCCAAGTGCATGCGTGAGATTCTCATTAGCTGGTGGTAACGCTAGCTCATGGAAATCATATTATTACACCAAATGGGGCATGATAACATGGAAAAAAGCAGATTAGTCTGTGGAACTAACGCTCCTGCGACTAGTAAAGCTCCTAATTTTAATAGGGATAGAGAGGTTTATAAGTCGTTTTTTTAAACCTTCATATTAGTGAATAATACAGGGCTGGTTAGGGAGGGAATTTGGCCGTAAAGGTATCAATGCTGTTGGTTAGAGGGTATAGGAGACCTGACAGGTTCTCGTTAAGTGAACATCCAGCCCTGAAGAACCTGTATTGGTTCAAATTTCTGTGTGAATTACTTTCTTAATATACCTTTATAGTGTTTGATGGTGGAATTTCCCAATACAGAGCCCCACATTTACTGCATTCATATAGATTTAGCTTCTTAAAGGGAACCTGTCACCACTTTTTTTGGCTATAAGCTGCCACCACCACAGGGCTCTTATATACAGCATTCTAACATGTATATAAGAGCCCAGGCCGCTGTGACTACATAAAAAACACTTTATAATACTTACCTAACGGTCGTGCTGCAGTGGAATTGAGTCACGGAGGCGTCTCCGTTGTCCGGTGCCGCCTCTTTCGGCCATCATTGTCCTCCTTCTTCTGAAGCCTGTGTGCATGACGCTTCTACGTCATACACACTCGCCGGTCCTGCGCAGGAGCACTACAATACTTTGATCTGCCCTGCTCAGGACCTGAATGCTGACGAGTGTGGATGACGTCAGACGCGTCATGCACCGCGGCTTCAGAAGGAGGACGAAGATGGCCAAAAGGGGCGGCGCCGGCACTGGACAACGGAGACGCCTCCATGACCCAATTCCACTGCAGCGCGGTAAGTATTATAAAGTGTTTTTATGTAGTCACAGCGGCCTGGGCTCTTATATACAGCATGTTAGAATGCTGTATATAAGAGCCTGGTGAAGGTGGCCGCAGCTTATACGCCAACAAAGTGGTGACAGGTTCCCTTTAAGGAGAAACCATCAGCTGATCCATGCTGCCTAAATCACGAGCAGCATGGATCAAGGCTTGGTTGCAAGATTGCAGCCAGACATAATTGTTCCTGAAACACTGCGGGATTGCAGAGGAAATATAGAAGAGGATCCAGCCGGGGACCAGACTCAGCCGTGTCTTCTCAGCACTGATAAAGGTTCAAGTTATACACATAGGGACTCTAAATTGTGAGTCCCAATGGGGACAGTGTTGTCAATGTATGTAAAGCGCTGTGGAATTAATAGCGCTATATAAATGAATAAATATTATTATATTATTATCGATGCAACAATACAAATTATATATTTTTTTTATTAGTTTTGTGCATAATGAAGCATGTTATAAGATGAAAAGGGGTTTTGTTGTTTTGGGGTTTTTTTACATTTTTTAAATATATTTTGGGAATCTTTAATTTTCTTTACTTTTTGCATTTTAAGATGTAATGAATCACTATAATAATACATTACAAGGTATTTTGGACATAGAAACATTAAGATAATATTTAAAGAAAAAATATGTAGGAAAATAGAATCTGTAAGCTTTCCTCGTACTAACTTTATTCCTTCAGCACAAGTCACCAAAAGGATGCCTATCCTTTCACACAGAACAGGTAGAAATATATGGTCTTGCTGCCCTCAGTCCCCACAACAGAATAACTCATCTTTTTGGTAATATACATGTCTAATATGTTTAGAGACTTTCTAACTTGTTATCAACTCTATCTCATTGTGTGGTTCCTCTTCATTAACATTCTGCCAGCACTACAGGTGTTGGAACTTTTTTTTAACTTGCTTCCGAGCATGTATTGTAACTAGAGTTGAGTGAACCTAATGATCGGTATTCGGGCAGAACACTGAACAAAACAAAACAGAGGTTGGGTGCTTTACGTATGCTGACCATTTGCGCGAGCATCGCTATGCTTGGTGCTCAACCCAGTACGAGTCGCTTGCGGTGGTTGAACAGTTTGCACTAGGGGTTACAACAGCGTGATTGGATGTACTGTAGTGTGCAGAAAAAAAATGGAAAACCACTCTCACCCTCCCCTGGAAGTGATCTGCTTATGGCTGGCTGTATGTGGACGGAGACCCGCACGGCCAATCAGTGTCTTCTATTGGGGTTTGGGCCAAGTCTGAACCCATGGAGATACGGTTCGGCTTCACCCGCCGAAACAACCTTCCACGGGTTCACTCGTCTCTAATTGTGACTACCATTGTGCAACGACATCTTGCTCTGAACGCCCTCCTCTCTGTTACGTGTGAATGTAGTTTCGCAGACAGGAGAACAGGAGCAGAGAGAGACTTAAGGCCGCTTTACATGCAGCGACATCGCTAATGAGATATCGTTGGGGTCACGGAATTCGTGACGCACATCCTGTCTCGTTAGCGATGTTGTGTGTGACACGTTCGAGCGACCGCTAACGATGCAAAATACTCCGCTGATCGTTGACACGTCGTTCATTTTCAAAATGTCGTTGCTGTTTCACGACGCAGGTTGTTCATCGTTCCTGAGGCAGCCCACATCACTACGTGTGACACCCCAGGAACGACGAACAGCAACGTACCTGCATTCTCCGGCAACGAGATGGGCGTGACTTCCATGTAGCTGCTCTCTGCCCCTCCTCTTCAATTGGACGCCTGCCGTGTGACGTCGCTGTAACGCCGCACGAACCGCCCCCTTAGAAAAGAGGCTGTTCACCTGTCACAGCGACGTCGCTAGGAAGGTAAGTATGTGTGACGGGGCTTAGCGATGTTGTGCGCCACAGGCAGCGATTTGCCCGTGACGCACAAAAGACGGGAGCGGGTGCTTTCACGAGCGACATCGCTAGCAATGTCGCTGCGTGTAAAGCCCCCTTTAGGCTAGTTTCACACATCTGGCTTTTCGCCGGTTTGCCGGATTTGGCGGACTCCAGTACAGTATAATACAGTACAATGGCAGCGCTGCAACTTCCGGGTCACATGCTCCGGTCACATGATAGCATGTGACCGGAGCTTGTTGCACTGCCATTTTACTGTATACACTGTACTGAAGGGCGCCGAATCCGGGAAAACCGGCGAAAAGCCAGATGTGTGAAACTAGCCTAAAGGGTACTTTACACACTGAGACCTCGCTAGCGATCTCGTTAGCGATGTGAAATTTTACATCGCAAGTGCGATCTTTCGAGATCGCACATGCGTAAAATAACCTATGTGCAATCTCAAAAGATCGCACTAGCGATCTAGAATTTCACATCGTTAACGAGATCGCTAGCGAGGTCTCAGTGTGTAAAGTACCCTTAAGCCCGACCACCACTTTCTCTCATCCGACAGCTTCTCTGCTGCTAAAAACGGATTGCACTGGACAACAGGCAGTGGAGAGCAAGTTCGACAGAATGGAGACACCAAGTTGCCGGATTAGTTTTGGAGGGTCTTTTTGTTTTCTTCCAGAAGGTAAAGCAATATCTTTTTATAAAGGGCTTTGCAAATTTGTCAGATGATCTATGAAATGGGATGAAGATGTCGGAACATACGGGGATCAGTTATAGCTTTAATATCCCTCTTAAGTGCTGGGGAGACATGGCTGTCTGGCCGGGAGATATTCTGCGGTTGGAGGAACAAGCAATGTGTCATCAACACCTTCCATCAGTATTTCTACCGAGCCGCGGTTGACTACGCAGGTCTCCGCAGGAGCAGGTACATCCAGTGTAGTCACCCGCTGCTTTCTGTGCCTGTTGCTAGGATCAAACTCAATGGGACGCTGCTCAGAATACATTGTGTCTGCAGAAATGATTCATTAGGCAGACATCCTCACAAATAATTAAAAGGGCAAACTCAGTATCTTTTACTGGAATTTGTTTTTAAACAAGTCTTATGCTTTTATAATGGCATAACACACTATAATAATACAAGTATTAATGCATTATATAGCAGAAGATGACTGCGCAAGATTACCCGCTCCTCGCATATCTATTTTTAGGACAGTCACTAGGATTTACTTTCGTTGAATTGATTTTTTTTTTCTCCATTCCACGTTGGGGATTCTTTAGACCTGCAGGATAATAGAGCTATGAGACTGAAATGTAAGATAACCCTCAGACTGGTTTAATTAAATCGCTGATTCAGAATGACTGTTCTCAGAAATGTCATTTACAGAGAGCCCGCACCGCAGCAGGTGCATATTGGATGGCCAAGGAGCTGTAACACATTCAGTGTAATGCTGCAGACGAGAAGTATCACTTAACCTCAGCCCGGCGGTGCACGGTGCTGGCCCTCTTGGCTTTCTCCATACTTTGTACAGAAAGGGATCATTGAAATAATGAAGGTCAGGAAAGGTTGGTACAAATGCTCTGGATTAAAAGACACAGACAGCCATCTCGTCTGTTCTTTATTCTCCAAATTTAAAGGGGCAGTAATTGGATATCTAGAAGCTGGGCAAATGAGGACGTAACCACCGCATCGCCTATAAATGTCTGACCAGTGCAGATGCCACTTTTGGCATCTGCACCTATCTCGGGAATCTGCCTTACTTTTTTGTGAATAGAGAGGTCTCCGTGCATGTGAGGTTCTCTCCATTCATTGCTATGAGAGTTCTGACAATAAAGGATCATGCTTGTTCGGCTATTTTCAGAGCTCTCAATAGAGGTAATGCAGGTTTTTGCCGTTTGGCTTCATAAAAAGTAGGAAAGCCTAAAGGGGTCGTCCACTACTTTAACATTGATGGCCAATCCTTAGGATAGGTCATCAATGTCTGATCGGCCGGGGTTGCACACCCAGCTCTCCCACCAATAAGCTGTCTTCGGCCCCGGCAGAGGTAGCAAGTGACTGGAAATGCTCAGTTCTGGTGCTGCTCTCCGGTCCGGTGCCTCCTCTCTGCTGCGATCGCTGTCCTCCTTCTGAGGCAAGTGTGCATGACGCATCCTACATCATCTACACGGGTCGGCATTGAGGTCCTGCGCAGGCGCACTTTGATCTGCCCTATTCAGGGCAGATCAAAGTATTGTACTGCGCATGCGCTCGCGATATTTAACATTTCCTCACGCCTGCGCATTACAGGACTTTGATCTGCCCTGAGCAGAGCAGAGAGAAGTGTGCCTGTACAGGAGTCCATCTTGTGTAGATGATGTAGGACACGTCATCCATACCGTAGGAGGACGGCGATCGCACCATAGAGGAGGTGCTGGACTGGAGAGCAGCGGCACCCATCAGACCGGACTGCCCCCTACGTGAGTATTATAAAAGTGTTTTTTATGTTCTACACAGTGGCCTGGGCTCTTATATAGATTGTTCTGGAATGTTCTATATAAGAGCCCACTGGTGGTGACCGCAGCTTATAGTCACCAAATCTGGTGACAGGTTCCCTTTAAGGAGAGCCAGGGTCACTAATTATGAAGGGGCTTTTTCCCAGGGACTTGTGAATGCAGAACCAGAGGCATAAGAGTGGATTTTTTTGGGTCAAGCAATCAACTTGACCATCACCGCAGATATATTTACCCTGTCATCCCATCCTTCATTATTGCTTTTATCAGTTTTGAGGGACCAGAATTGCTGAGCGTTTTCCATTTTCATCCCATAGAAACCCATAAGTCTCCATGGTAACAGGCCACAAACAAAGCCTGTATTGTCTGACGAGTAGTCCCACTTCCATCCATCTGTAAAAAAAATGTAAAAAAATGGATAGAAGAAATTATGATGAGAGGATCAGACTACACAAGGTTTGTTTGTGGTCTGTTACCATGGAGACATCGAGCTCTGTATAGAAGCTGTATGTACATACATATACATAGCCTGAAAATGTTATTTATAAATTAGGGGGGGAAAAAATAACAGAAAAATAAAATCCATGTTTCAAAGGGCTGAGCATCAGAAGAATGATGGATCACACACTGCCCAAATGTTATTTCACTTAATGCTTCACGAAATGTGCTCTTTAGGAGAACACTGCAGCTTTAATCTTCTGGGAGTCTATGAAGAGCGTCTCTATGTATGTATGACTGATGAAAAAGGGAAGAAAATTGATGCAGATTTCTATTCCATTAAGTAGGGTTGTGCTGTAAACATGTTGGATTTGATTACAGCTGAGAAAGCAGGAAATAAAAATAATTCAGAGTATGGCTGGCATCATGTCTTCCTTCCATATTGATTATTCAAGTCAACTGTGGATGCAGCAAAACATCGCTGCTGAGTTATGTCCCATTTAAATTGTAAATGCCGGCGTAAAATCAGTCTATAAGTTACTAATTCATTCTGCTGCTGGTATCATATGAGAGAAAATACATAGAGAGTCCTCAAATGGAGCAAACATCAAAATATGGGAACCCGGGGGAGGCAAAGTCGCGGGGTCTACATTTGCCTGGGGAAATTTTACACATTGGAATAGAATTTTAGAGCTATGTGCACACATTGAGGATTTCTAGCAGATTTTTCTGCCGCAAACAAAAAAAACCCCAAAGTGATGGCAGGAAAAACGCTCATTGGGAGGGGTGAAACCCACTGCAAAAATGATAAAAGTAGTGACATGCTGCCAGATTTGGAAAAAAAAGAACCCCAAACAAACGCTTTAATGCTTCAAATCTGCAAGGAAAAAATAAGCAGCGTGTGAATGAGCTTTTAGAAATCGCATTTAATTTGCTGGTTATTGTACAATACTGCAGCACAAAGGCATGGAAAAAGGCCAAAAAAAATGCAACAATTGAATGGAAACAATGCAGTAACAATGATCCAAATACCAGCGGACAAATACCAGGACTCAATAGTTGTTCTTTTAAAAAATTTCCTTTTGTAAAGTAGTTTTATTTGAAACAAAGTAGTTAAAAATCTATCCACACATTGGGCAAAGAACAAGTGTCGGCTAGTGGTAGTAGTCTCCCGGACTACGCGTTTCGGCGTGGATGCGCCTTCTACATGGTCCTCCAACTCTGCATGGAAAAATGCAGAAAAAATGCAATATGTGAAGATATGCATGGAAAAATGCAGAAAAAAATGCAACATGTGAAGATATGCATGGAAAAAGCCAGAAAAAATGCAACATGTGAAGATATGCATGGAAAAAGGCCGAAAAAATGCAACATGTGAACACATGCATGGAAAGAGGCAGCAAAAAAATGCCCCATGTGAACATATGCATGGAAAAAGGCAGAAAAATGCAACAAGTGAACATGGCCTGTTAGAATCCATGTTCATGGCAAATGCATGTGCATGGGCTGTGTATTTTGGAAGAGGGTGTCCTAATGTCAAGAAAGAAATTTAGTTGAAGATAGCTAAAGGTATCTTCGTTTAGGATATCAGAGGCCGGTGCCGTATTAGCTACATATCAGAGCTGATGTTAATGAATCAGACAATGATCACACAAAACGTGTTCTCTTTGAGCCAGCGTCACCAACTGAACTCGTGTATTGGATAGTCTCAATTATACAGAATGCATCATTGACCTTGGAACTAGAACAGGGAGTATTCAACTCCTTAATTTTTCCCACTATACTATAAAATACATCTGTGTTCATTATACATTCTGTGTGAAACTACTGATAAAGCCTTGGCTCATCATTATGACGACTTTCATTGTTTGTACATCCGTTCATTCATCCTTGGTAACCCCTTCATGACTATACAGCTTAAAATTATATTATGGGTCTGTGCGATTGCTATATAGACACACAGATAATTATACTACTACATATACATTTTGATTATTTACATACACAGATAATCTTATTATGTTAGAACAAATAAGCTATAGTTCAGGCCACCTCCACACTAACAACAACATATCAAAGTGATATATGCACCCCATGTACTGTTATATGGGAACACTGATGAAATATCACAGCCCCAGGAAGTACTTACATCAGACTGCAAAGATTTAGTTTGTAGTCTGTTACCAAGGAGGCACACAGCTCTGTATACAGCAAGTGAAAAAAGTATTGAACACGTCACCAATTTAACTAAATATATTTGTAAAGGTCCTATTAACATTGATTTCTCACCAGATGTCAGTAATAGCCAATGCAATCCACACAGGCAAAGTAATCAAACCATAGATGTCCATAAATTAAGTTTTGTGTAATAATGAAACATACAAGACAAAACAATCACTTAATATGGTGGTCTCCTAAAAAGAGCCACTCCTTGGCTAGCTCCTTCCCGGAGGAATATCTTGCTAGTTTCTGTGTCGAGACTCCTAAAGGCGGCTCCATGGACTTTTTTGATTTTAATAATGAGACATAACACAGGAAAAAGTATTGAAGACATGAAGAAAGAGAGGTGCAAAAAACCCATGGAAAGTCATGACACCAACTGAAATCTTTTATTAATTAGAAAGCAATCCGGACAGTTAGAGAAAAATAATATCAGCTGGTTCAACTGATGGCCTATAATAAGGTGTCTCATTACTAAAGTGCCACACAAGAAACATCTCCTGATGAATAAAACCAGTGATCTGTCTCAATACTTTTTCTCTCATTCCTTTCTCATTATTACATACAGTGCCTACAAGTAGTCTTCAACCCCCTGCAGATTCAGCAGGTTTGATAAGATGCAAATAAGTTAGAGCCTCAAACAACTTCAAACAAGAGCAGGATTTATTAACAGATGCATAAATCTTACAAACCAACAAGTTATATTGCTCAGTTAAATTTTAATAAATTTTCAACATAAAAGTGTGGGTCAATTATTATTCAACCCCTAGGTTTAATATTTTGTGGAATAACCCTTGTTTGCAATTACAGCTAATAATCGTCTTTTATAAGACCTGATCAGGCCGGCACAGGTCTTTGGAGTTATCTTGGCCCACTCCTCCATGCAGATCTTCTCCAAGTTATCTAGGTTCTTTGGGTGTCTCATGTGGACTTTAATCTTGAGCTCCTTCCACAAGTTTTCAATTGGGTTAAGGTCAGGAGACTGACTAGGCCACTGCAACACCTTGATTTTTTCCCTCTTGAACCAGGCCTTGGTTTTCTTGGCTGTGTGCTTTGGGTCGTTGTCTTGTTGGAAGATGAAATGACGACCCATCTTAAGATCCTTGATGGAGGAGTGGAGGTTCTTGGCCAAAATCTCCAGGTAGGCCGTGCTATCCATCTTCCCATGGATGCGGACCAGATGGCCAGGCCCCTTGGCTGAGAAACAGCCCCACAGCATGATGCTGCCACCACCATGCTTGACTGTAGGGATGGTATTCTTGGGGTCGTATGCAGTGCCATCCAGTCTCCAAACGTCACGTGTGTGGTTGGCACCAAAGATCTCGATCTTGGTCTCATCAGACCAGAGAACCTTGAACCAGTCTGTCTCAGAGTCCTCCAAGTGATCATGAGCAAACTGTAGACGAGCCTTGACATGACGCTTTGAAAGTAAAGGTACCTTACGGGCTCGTCTGGAATGGAGACCATTGCGGTAGAGTACGTTACTTATGGTATTGACTAAAACCAATGTCCCCACTGCCATGAGATCTTCCCGGAGCTCCTTCCTTGTTGTCCTTGGGTTAGCCTTGACTCTTTGGACAAGTCTGGCCTCGGCACGGGTGGAAACTTTCAAAGGCTGTCCAAGCCATGGAAGGCTAACAGGAGTTCCATAAGCCTTCCACTTACGGATGATGCTCCCAACAGTGGAGACAGGTAGGCCCAACTCCTTGGAAAGGGTTTTGTACCCCTTGCTAGCCTTGTGACCCTCCACGATCTTGTCTCTGATGGCCTTGGAATGCTCCTTTGTCTTTCCCATGTTGACCAAGTATGAGGGCTGTTCACAAGTTTGGGGAGGGTCTTAATTAGTCAGAAAAGGCTGGAAAAAGAGATAATTAATCCAAACATGTGAAGCTCATTGTTCTTTGTGCCTGAAATACTTCTTAATACTTTAGGGGAACCAAACAGAATTCTTGTGGTTTGAGGGGTTGAATAATAAATGACCCTCTGAATAAACGTTTCACAATTTAAAAAAAAAAAATAAAAAAGAAATAACATTCTTTTTTGCTGCAGTGCATTTCACACTTCCAGGCTGATCTACAGTCCAAATGTCACAATGCCAAGTTAATTCCGAATGTGTAAACCTGCTAAATCTGCAGGGGGTTGAATACTACTTGTAGGCACTGTATATTTAATTTATTTACATTTGTGGTTTGATTTATTTGCCTGTGTCGATTGGATGGGTTGTTATCTGGTGAGAAATTCACGTCAATAGAATCTTTAGAAATAAAATTTGCATTTTTCCCTTTAAAATGTGGTGACGGGTTTATAACCAAGATATCTCTTGGCAAAACTTGTAGCACAAATTCATTTTAATTATTTCATTATCATAAAGGACAGCCAAAGATGTTCTCGATTTTTTAAAGGGAACCTGTCACTAGATTTGGGGCCTATAAGCTGTGGCCACCACCAGTGGGCTCTTATATACAGCATTCTAACATGCTGTATATAAGAGCCCAGGCCGCTGTGTAGAGCGTAAAAATCACTTTATAATACTCATCTAAACGGTCAGTACGGTGCAGACTGGTCAAATAGGTGTCTCCATTCTCCGGGTGCTGCGCATTCTCTTTCAGCCATCTTTGTCCTCCTTTTGAAGCCTGGGTGCATGACGCGTCCATCCACACTAGCCGACATTGAGGTCCTGGGCAGGTGCACTATAATACTTTGATCTGCCCTGAGCAGGGCAGATCAAAGTGCGCCTGCGCAGGACCTCAATGCTGGCATGTGTGCATGATGTAGGATGCGTCATCCACACTAAGTTCAGAAGAAGGAGGACGAAGATGGCCGAAAGAGGAGGCGCCGGTACTGGAGAACGGAGACACTCATCTGATCCATGTGCACTGAACCGACCGTTTAGGTATAATAAAGTGATTTTTACGTTCTACACAGCGGCCTGGGCTCTTATATACAGCATTTTAGAATCCTGTATATAAGATCCCACTGGTGGTGGCTGCATGTTATAGGCCCCAAATCTGGTGACAGGTTCCCTTTAAGAGTTTTTGGCCTCTGAAGGACTTTAGCGCATTTTAATGCGGCGTGAAGGATCCCAGGTTACAAAAATCATCTGTGACGTGACTTAGTTCTTAGAGGGACACAATCATACAGCGCCAGCATGACAGTCACTGATGTTAACAGCGTCTTCATGTAAAGCTACTTGTGTTTAAAGCACATCATAGAAGTACAAGTCTGCAAACAAAGTCCTTCATCCTCTAATATGTTTTCATCCCGAAACTTTACTCCCGGCTTCTACCAAACTTTGTAATTACAAAGAACTTTTCTACAAAACAATCCATAGGAAAGCCTCTCCGTACAAGGTAAACAGCGCGGATGAAAGACGTCAGGCTTCACTTTTATTAGGAACGTTATCAAAGGGGAAAAAATATCACATCTGCAATAAAATCAGCATGACACTATTACTTATGTGCTCACTGTGAAGACGTACAGAACCGTATCAAAAACTCTGCTGAAAAGCCCCATGCGGACACACGCCGCATTAAGTAACGCTGCCGAAAAGTATTATATGGAGTTGGCTTTATTCAGGTGCACAGACAATGAAGAACCACCATCTACTCTTCACGGATCTAACAACCAAAGCTTTTCCATCAGTGACTTCATCCTGGGACGGAGACTTCTAATTCTTCATCCTAACAGTGAAGCCAGGGTCTACGCTCACATCACCAATCTCATGAGCTACACATATGCCCTTCCTTTTCTTTTCTTTGTTAGATCAACACCCACCTGCCATAAGTGGCACAAAGATGATTAGCATGATCACATTGGTCTACATATGAAAAAGTATATTCTACCGACCTATTTTTGTTGATTTTGCCGAAATGAAAGACTGTGGCCTCCAGCTGTCTGCTTTATCTGCACTGGGTATCAAAATACGGGGGATCCCATGCCATTTTTTCCAGTTATTTATTTATTTTTACACTCCACTTTGGTTGCCCTCACATTAGCTGTCTGGGTCCCCAATCACAGACGTTGGCACAGAGGGAGAGGGAGGGCTCAGTTTGACGGCAACCAATCACAGACATTGGCACAGTGGGACAGGGAGGGCACAGTCTGACTGCAACTAATCACAGACGTTGGCACAGAGGGAGGGCGCAATCTGACTGCAACTAATCACAGATGTTGGCACAGAGGGGGAGGAAGGGCGCAGTCTGACTGCAACCAATCACAGACATTGGCACAGTGGGACAGGGAGGGCACAGTCTGACTGCAACTAATCACAGACGTTGGCACAGAGGGAGGGCGCAATCTGACTGCAACTAATCACAGATGTTGGCACAGAGGGGGAGGAAGGGCGTAGTCTGACTAACCAATCACAGATGCTGGCACAGAGGGGGAGGGAGGGCGTAGTCTGACTAACCAATCACAGATGTTGGCACAGAGGGGGAGGGCGCAATCTGACTGTATCCAATCACAGGCATTGGCACAGCGGGGGAGGGCGCAGTCTGACTGCAATCAAAGACGTTGGCACAGAGGGGGAGGAAGGGCGCAGTCTGACTTCAACCAATCACACACATTGGCACAGCGGAGGAGGGAGGGTACAGTCTGACTGCAACTAATCACAGACGTTGGCACAGAGGGAGAGGAAGGGCGTAGTCTGACTGTAACCAATCACAGACGCTGGCACATGTCACGGCCAGGTGTACGGGCAGACCCAGGAGGTGGATCCACTGGACCGAACTCCTAGATGGTAGTAAAGAGTCCGGCAGCTGGAACACTATAAACAGCAGAACAGTCCTTGCACACGAGTATAGCGGAGAAGTCCCTGGGACCACGGAGTCACGGGTGGTAGTCCTGGTGACGCAGCTCAGGTTCGGAAGCCGAGATGATGTCAGGCGGGGTCCGGAACCTTGGGAGCGAGATGACGGGTCACCGCAGGGATCCGAGATGGTGCGGACTGTCAGGATGGCAGATGGACAGCGTTCGGGGTTCAGGATACGGCAGACTGGATGGCGAGGCAGGCACGACTCTACAAGAGAGATAGGTGAGTATATGCACTGAGACACCAGGAGACCTGACTCCTAGCTTAGGAAACACGAAGATCAGGCCCCGCCCCCTTGGACAATAACCCCCTTTATACCCTGTACCTGTTCAACCTCATTTCCTGTTAATGGACGCTGGCCCTTTAAGAAAGGGTCAGTGACCGCGCGCGCGCCCTAATGCGCATGCGCGCCGCCCGGGTGCCAGAAGCCAGGGAAGGAGGCTGAGAGGAGGACGCAGGGGAGCCGGCCAGGTCCTGGGCAGCCGTCGGGCGCCGGAATCGAGCACCAGGGGGCCTGGGAAAGACGGGCACCGGAGGCTGGAGAGCGGGGAGCGTGGCAGGTGAGCCGGGGAGCGGGGGTGAGGACCCGGGGAGCGTGACAGTACCCCCCCCCCACGCCTCCCTCCCTGCAACCGGGACATGAAGGCACGGATAAGAGGAGTGCCCACGTTCTCCCTGGGCTCCCAGGACCTATCCTCAGGACCATACCCCTCCCAGTCCACCAGGAAGAACTGTCGACCTCGTACGGTCTTCATGGCCACGATATCCCTTACCGCATAGATGTCGTCATCGGCAATAGGTGGAGGAGCCGGACTGGCAGCAGCGGAGAAGGGACCAAGGACAACCGGCTTGAGCAGGGAGACGTGGAAGGAGTTGGGTATCCTCATCGTGGCCGGAAGCTGAAGCTTGTAGGAGACCTCATTGATCTTTTTGAGGACTTTAAACGGCCCAATGTAGCGAGGACCCAGCTTGTATGAAGGTATCTTCAGGCGGACGTACTGGGAAGCAAGCCAGACGAGGTCTCCAGGAGAGAAACACCGGAGGGTCCAGACGTTTCTTGTCTGCGTGTCTTTTCATCCGCAGGGACGCACGCCCAAGGGACGTTTTGACAGAGTCCCAAATGGTTGCAAAGTCACGGGCTACTGTATCTGCAGCAGGGACATCCGAAGAGGGGGATACAGGCAATGGGATGGAAGGCTGAAGTCCGTAAACGACATGGAAGGGAGAGCTGGAGGACGACTCACTGATGTGGTGGTTGTGGGAGAATTCAGCCCAAGGTAGAAGAGCGGACCAGTCGTCGTGATGGGCGTTAACATAGTGACGTAAGAAAGTGGTCAAGATTTGATTGACCCTCTCTACCTGGCCATTAGACTGAGGATGGTATGCAGATGAAAAGTCCAGAGTCACTCCCAGATGGTTACAGAGAGCCCTCCAGAAGCGGGAAGTGAACTGAGTTCCTCTGTCGGATACCATGTGTAATGGAAAGCCATGCAAGCGGAAGATGTGTTGTATATAGGCGTCCGCGAGTTCCTGAGCAGAGGGCAGTCCAGCCATAGGAACGAAATGGGCCATTTTAGAGAACCGGTCCACCACGACCCATATGACTGTGTGTCCGGATGACAATGGCAAGTCCGTAATGAAGTCCATTGCTATGTGTTGCCACGGAACTGAGGGTATCGGCAGAGGCAGAAGACGGCCATATGGGAGGTGTTTGGGCGTCTTGTTCCTGGCACAAGAGGAACAGGCGGATACAAAAGCAGCGACGTCCGTGCGAAGGGATGGCCACCAATAATGACGTACAATCGCACCCCATGTCTTTTTCTGACCAGCATGACCGGCTGTTTTCGAGGCATGACCCCAGTGTAACACTTTTTCCCTGTCTACCTCGGAGACATAGGTCTTCCCGGGCGGTATCTGGGCCAGGGTGACAGGGGCCACCGGAATGATTTTGCTAGGACAGATGATGGGTTGGGTAGTCTCCTCCTCCTGCTCCATGGGCATGAAAGACCTGGACAAGGCATCAGCGCGTACATTCTTGTCCGCGGGTCGGAAGTGAAGCTGGAAATCAAACCTGGCAAAGAATAGGGACCACCTGGCTTGCCGTGGGTTCAGACGCTGAGCGGACCGTAGGTATTCCAAGTTCTTGTGGTCCGTGTAAATAATCACGGGGTACACTGCACCTTCCAGGAGGTAGCGCCATTCCTCCAAAGCCAGTTTGACTGCCAAGAGCTCTCGGTCACCGATGGTGTAGTTGCGTTCAGGCGCTGAGAAGCCCTTGGAGAAGAATCCGCAAGTCACCATCTTCCCGGAGGAGGACTTCTGCATGAGCACTGCTCCGGCTCCTGAGGAGGAGGCATCCACCTCCAAGGTGAACTGGCGGTTTAACTCCGGACGGTGGAGTACAGGAGAGGAAGCAAAAGCCCGCTTCAGAGAACCAAACGCGGCGTCAGCCGCAGGTGACCAGTCCTTTGGATTGGCCTCCTTCTTAGTCAAAGCGGAGAGAGGAGCGGTCAAGGCAGAGAAGTGAGGGATAAACTGGCGGTAGTAGTTGGCGAATCCCAGGAAGCGTTGGATTGCCTTCAGTCCAGATGGAGGAGGCCAGTTGAGAATGGCGGAGACCTTCTTGGGATCCATCTGCAGTCCAGTATCAGAGATGATGTACCCCAGAAAGGGGAGAGAAGACTGCTCAAAGACACACTTCTCATACTTTGCGTACAGACGATTCTCTCTCAGTCTTTGTAGAACCAGCTGTACGTTTTCTCTGTGGGTTTGGAGGTCCGGAGAGAAGACAAGGATGTCATCTAGATACACTACCACACAGATGTAGAGAAGGTCCCGGAACACGTCGTTCACCAGTTCTTGAAAGACGGCAGGAGCGTTACACAGGCCGAAGGGCATCACGCAGTACTCATAATGTCCATCGCGCGTATTGAACGCGGTTTTCCATTCGTCACCAGAGCGGATGCGTACCAGATTGTAAGCACCCCGAAGATCCAGCTTGGTGAACACACGAGCTCCTCTAAGCCGGTCAAACAATTCGGGAATGAGCGGCAGAGGGTACTTGTTTTTTACGGTGATTTGATTCAGACCCCGGTAGTCTATGCATGGGCGTAAGTCGCCCTCTTTCTTCTTAACAAAGAAGAAACCTGCTCCAGCAGGAGAGGAAGATCTCCGAATGAACCCCCTTGCTAGGCTCTCTGAGATGTAAGCTGACATGGCCCTTGTTTCGGCTGGAGATAAAGGATATATCCGTCCTCGTGGTGGGGTTGTTCCTGGAAGCAGGTCGATGGCACAATCGTATGGACGATGTGGCGGCAGTACCTCGGATTCCTTTTTGTCAAAGACATCTGCAAAGGACCAATAGGCCGAGGGCAGCCCCGGTAGGTTCTCTGGAACCGGAGGTCGTCGGATGGGTTGTATGGACTTTAGGCACCTCTCGTGACACGAAGAGCCCCATCGGGTGATTTCGCCAGTACCCCAGCTAACTGATGGTTCGTGTGTCCGCAACCATGGAAGTCCCAGCAGGATTTGGTGGGACATGTGTGGGAGGACGTAGAAAGCGAGGTTCTCGGTGTGAAGGGCACCGATACGCAGTTCGACCGGCCTGGTGATCCAGGAGATGGTGTCAGAGAGGGGTTTCCCATCCACCGAGGCAATCACTAGGGGCTTGTCGAGTGGCAAAACAGGCACCCGGTACTTGTCCACCGTGGCCTGCTGGATGAAATTGCCTGCTGCCCCGGAATCGAGGTAGGCATCAGCCGTGAACCGCGTCTCTCCCGTTGTCACTTGCACTGTCCATGTAACCGGGTCAGAGAGAGTCCCAGCACCTAGGGTGGCCTCTCCTACCAACCCTAGGCTTTGGAGTTTCCCGGCCTCTCTGGACAGGATCGTAGCAGGTGTGTGCCCTCACCGCAGTAAAAGCAGAGGCCCTTGGCGAGCCGCTCTGCTCGACGTTGTTCAGACTGACGCACTCGGTCGATCTGCATGGGCTCGTGGACGGGAGCTCCAGCTGCCGATGACTGAAGTACGGAGGGTTTCTGCGGTGGAGAGGAATGCCGTACCGGCCGTCTCTCACGAGATAGCTCTTTGGAGCGCTCCTGAAAACGAATGTCCACTCGAGTTGCTAGGGCAATCAGGGCATCTAGGGTGGAGGGCACGTCACGACCCGCCAACTCATCTTTGATGCGACTCGAGAGTCCTTCCCAGAAGGCGGCTGTTAGGGCCTCATTATTCCACCCGAGTTCTGAAGCCAAAGTGCGGAAACGGATGGCGTATTGGCCCACCGTCAGTGTTCCTTGACGTAAGCGGAGAAGGGATGAAGCAGACGCAGAGGCGCGTCCCGGCTCGTCAAAGGTGCTGCGAAAGGCCTGCAGGAACTCTTGAAGATCCTTGGTCATAGGGTCCTCCTTCTCCCACAAGGGGTTCATCCACGCCAGTGCCTCGCCCTCTAGGTGAGACATGATGAAGGCGACCTTGGCTTGGTCGGAGGCAAACAAGTGTGGTAGCTGCGTGAAATGAAGGGAACATTGGTTTATGAAGCCCCTGCAGGTCTTGGGATCTCCGGCATAACGAGGTGGTGAAGCCAAACGGAGTTGGGAAGCATTCGAAGAGGCTGCCACGGGTGCGGGAGCCGTGGATTGACTAGAGGAGGCCCGGAATGTTGAAGGCGTAACTGCCGCTTGTAACGTGTACAGGCGGGTGTCCACGGACGTCATAAAGTTCAGCATGCGGGTCTGGACTTCACGCTGGCGTTGGAGTTCTTCTTGCAAGGCCGCTAGTGCTGCAGCGGGATCCATGGCCTGATCTTACTGTCACGGCCAGGTGTACGGGCAGACCCAGGAGGTGGATCCACTGGACCGAACTCCTAGATGGTAGTAAAGAGTCCGGCAGCTGGAACACTATAAACAGCAGAACAGTCCTTGCACACGAGTATAGCGGAGAAGTCCCTGGGACCACGGAGTCACGGGTGGTAGTCCTGGTGACGCAGCTCAGGTTCGGAAGCCGAGATGATGTCAGGCGGGGTCCGGAACCTTGGGAGCGAGATGACGGGTCACCGCAGGGATCCGAGATGGTGCGGACTGTCAGGATGGCAGATGGACAGCGTTCGGGGTTCAGGATACGGCAGACTGGATGGCGAGGCAGGCACGGCTCTACAAGAGAGATAGGTGAGTATATGCACTGAGACACCAGGAGACCTGACTCCTAGCTTAGGAAACACGAAGATCAGGCCCCGCCCCCTTGGACAATAACCCCCTTTATACCCTGTACCTGTTCAACCTCATTTCCTGTTAATGGACGCTGGCCCTTTAAGAAAGGGTCAGTGACCGCGCGCGCGCCCTAATGCGCATGCGCGCCGCCCGGGTGCCAGAAGCCAGGGAAGGAGGCTGAGAGGAGGACGCAGGGGAGCCGGCCAGGTCCTGGGCAGCCGTCGGGCGCCGGAATCGAGCACCAGGGGGCCTGGGAAAGACGGGCACCGGAGGCTGGAGAGCGGGGAGCGTGGCAGGTGAGCCGGGGAGCGGGGGTGAGGACCCGGGGAGCGTGACAGCACAGAGGGGGAGGGAGGACGCAGTCGGATGCAACCAATCACAGACGTTGGCACAGAGAGGAAGTTAGGGTGCAGTCTGACTGCAACCAATCACATGCTGTCACAGAGGGTGGATTGGGGAAGCAGTGAATATTCATAAGATTTAATGAGTGGACCTGGAAGTAGCGTGACAGCTGCGCCCATCACTAGTACTGATTCCAGATATAAAGAAAAAAAATATGTAATATGTTAACAGCGTGACAGCTGCGCAGAAACTCATTAAATATAATCTTCCTGCTTTAATTCCCATTTTGCTTTCTTTTTAAATTTATTTTTATCCGGGTGGCTGAACAGTAACACAGACTTCACTGAGAAGTCCGTGTTCGGGGTGCGAGCACGGACCCTGAACTTTACAGTTTGGGGGAGACACGCGGCACAGTCTGACTGCAACAAATCACAGACGTTGGTACAGAGGGGGAGGAAGGGCGCAGTCTGACTGCAACCAATCACAGATGCTGTCACAGAGGATGGGCAGGGGAAGCAGTGAATATTAATAAGATTTAATGAGTGGACCTGGAAGTAGCATGACAGCTGCGCCCATCACTAGTACTGATTCCAGATATAAAGAAAAAAAATATGTAATATGTTAATTTTGTTCACAAATGAAAAATGTTTCACGAATGAAAAATGTATGATAAAAGGTTGTAAAGTTGAAAATCAGAGGTAATAAGAAATTCCGAAGAAGCGTCAGCACGTAATATATTTGTTTCATGCAAAAAATGTAGTTTATCGGCTAACAAAGAGACCAGTAGCTAGATAATTTGTAATTGTTAGGGATAAATTTGCTCTTTTTGGATGCTCTGGAATACTTATGATCAGGTTTGTTAAGCTGTACATATCAAAGCTGAGATTTTTTTTCTGTGACCCTTAGTTCTCTATCTTAGGATTTCAACACACGTCCTGCACACTTTATGTGGCGCCCAAGGTTTTTGCTGCTCACCCAGTTTAACCCTGATATATGCATGATAAGCTTTATGCATAATGCCACATACTGTATATTTGTCCTTTTGGGTATTGTAAAACAACCAGACATGAAATAGACTCTATCAATCATTCCTGCACTGTCCATGAACTGTTTGAGTGTTGGATGACATATTCAACCAAAACCTTTTTAATAGAGTTAAATTTGCTGCGACTTGTAAGCCTCTTGAATGACTGAATAATACTAAGGATAACTGAAGTGAGCACTAATATATATTATGAGTGCAAGCCAAAAAAATACATAGTAAATAAGGATAAGGCTGCACATCAAGGCAGGTATGCATTTCATTATTCACACTTTCAAGTTAGCAAGTGGCATTTTTCATTGTATGCTTCAATGTTTTTCGGTATGCTTATAGCATTATACTATTATATAACTTTGATGTGCAGCCTTATCCTTATGTACTATGTATTTTTTTGGCTTGCACTCAGAATATATATTAGTGCTCATTTCAGTTATCCTATTTAGTATTATGAAGTTTTTTTCTGAATGTGAACACAGCTCTGCCCCTTTCGCCCATGTTTTTTTCCATCTCCTATATAAGAAAGTCCTTGGTTACCCCTCTCCACACACAGCAGTTTTTAATTGCAATGAGATGACACACAGTTAGGGTCATAGAGCTAGGGACCCCAATATAGAGTTATACCTTGACGAGGTTTTGGGGCTCAGTTACATTGATCAATGCAATTGCTAAATATCTCCTTTTTCCTAATATTCATGGCAGGTATGCAATTCATTATTCACACTTTCAAGTTAGCAAGTGGCATTTTTCATTGTATGCTTCAATGTTTTTCGGTATGCTTATAGCATTATACTATTATACTATTATCTAACTTTGATGTGCAACCTTATCCTTGAATGACTGAATGCTGACATCAGTGTTCATGCTGCTTATTTAGCCACTACATTGTGACGTCGGTCGTATCCTGATGAAGAAGTTGGAATACTTTGAAATGCGTTGATTAAACCGCATCCAATCCTGGTCCATGGGTCCTGGACCTTTATCTGAATCACACAACAGCATGGAGAAACCACGTTTCTTTCCACTCTCAGTCTAAAATTCTGACGTTGGCAGTTTTTAAATACTTATTAAGCAGTCTTCCTATTAGTTACACCAATTCACCATTTCTCTTTGCGTATTCAGCATGTATAAATAAAATTATATATCATGTTATGTTATTACTGTAAGAGTTCCTTTAATAAACAGTGTTTCGTGAAAGAAACATATGTGACTGTAGGAAAATTAGGTAATTTTTGGATTCTGCAGAGCAAAATTTATAAAGATCACATGTTATCTTGTAATCAGCAAAACTGATGTAAAGCAGGGATATGTCGGGAAATGGATGCTGTCTATGGCCATCAGCAATTGTGGTGGGAATTGTTGCCTATTGACAGGCAAGCTACCATGTTGCAAAAATGTACCTGAAAGGCAAAAATGAAAAATTTTAAGTACTTTTTGGACAACTTTTTTATACTTAAAGGGAACCTGTCACCAGATTTGGGGCCTATACGCTGCGGCCACCACCAGTGGGCTCTTATATACAGCATTCTAACATGCTGTATATAAGAGCCCAGGCCGCTGTGTAGAACATAAAAATCACTTTATAATGTTCACCTAAATGGTTGGTGCAGTGCAGACTGGTCAGATGGGTGTCTTCGTTCTCCGGTACCAGCGCCTACTCTTTCGGCCATCTTTGTCCTCCTTCTTCTGAAGCCTGGGTGCATGACGCGTCCTACGTCATCCACACAGGCCGGCATTGAGGTCCTACGCAGGCGACTTTGATCTACCTTGCTCAGGGCAGATTAAAGTATTGTAGTGCGCATGTGTAGGATCTCAATGCTGGCCTGTGTGAATCATGTAGGACATGTCATGCAGGACGTCAATACCGGCTAGTGTGGATGACGTAGGACGCGTCATGCACCCAGGCTTCAGAAGAAGGAGGACAAAGATGGCAGAAAGAGAAGGCGCCGCACCCAGAGAACGGAGACACCCATTTGACCAGTCTGCACCACCACTTAGGTGAGTATTATAAAGTCATTTTTATGTTCTACACAGCGGCCTGGGCTCTTATATATATAATTCTGAATTGCCATATATAAGAGCTCAGTGGTGGTGGTCGCAACTTATAGTCAAAAAATCTGGTGACAGGTTCCCTTTAAATACATGTATTTGGGCTAAAAAAAAAATATAGCAATTTCATGAAATATTTCACAATGTTTTCCTTCAATAACCACTGTGTTGTACTGTCTATTGTTGGCTGCAGGATGAGTTATCTGAGAATCTCTCAGCGAGCTCGATCTCACAAAAGTGTTTATAACTCTGTTATCTGTCTTTTTCTGAGATCCTCTTAGCTGATTTATGACCTCAGACCACTCCAAAGTTGAATGTGCAGCAAAATAACAAACTTTAAAAGATAAATAATGCAAAAATGTTAATGACTCTCAATTGAAAATATGATTCTTAGCTCAAAATACAAACGTTTCAGTAAAAAATAAGTTTACAAAAGTGGATAAACTCTTTAAAGAAATGAAAAAAGTGAAGTGTTGGCACTTCTCTAAACAGCCACCAAACATTTCTGGCTGGCACCTAAATTTCTAGGGAGATAACTACAATAGGTGCAGAGGTTGCAGTTGCACTCAGGCCTTGGAGCCTAAAGGGGGCTTTACACGCTGCGACATTGCTAACGATATATCGTCGGGGTCACGTCGGTAGTGACGCACATCCGGCGCCGTTAGCGACATCGTAGCGTGTGACACCAAGGAGTGACAATCAACGAGCGCAAAAACATGATAAATCATTGCTCATTGACACGTCGCTCCTTTTCCAAATATCGTTGCTGCTGCAGGTACGATGTTGTCCGTTGTTCCTGTGGCAGCACACATCGCTACGTGTGACACTGCAGGAACGACGAACATCTCCTTACCTGCGTCCACCGGCAATGCGGAAGGAAGGAGGTGGGCGGGATGTTCCGGCCGCTCATCTCCACCCCTCCTCTGCTATCGGATGGCTGCCATGTGACGCCGCACGAACCGCCCCCTTAGACATGAGGCGGTTCACCGGCCAGAGCAACGTCGCAGGGAAGGTAAGTCCGTGTGACGGGTCCTAGCGATGTTGTGCCCCAAGGGCAGCGATTTGCCCGTGACACACAACCGATGGGGGCGGGTACGCTTGCTAGAGATATCGGTTCCGATATCGCAGCGTGTAAAGTACCCTTTAGGGGCTCAAACAGTCGCTTTGGCCTATATGAAAGGAAAAATGCTATTAAAGATTTGCAATAATTGGAGGCACCATTAGAGCTTTTGCATTGGGGCCTATGAGGTTCAAATTATGCCTCTGTAGACGTCTATTATAGAGTTCTGGAAATATCCTGAAAATTAGTTACATTCTCTTTTTTTTACTTAAAGCATAACCGTCTCCTGACAGAGTAAAGGATACTTTACACGCTGCGACATCGCTAAGAATATATCGTTGGGGTCACGTCGTTAGTGACACACATCCGGCGCTGGTAGTGACATCGCAGCGTGTGACACCAAGGAGTGACAATCAACGACCACAAAAACGTGAAAAATTGTTGCTCTTTGACACGTCGTTCATTTCCTTAATATCGTTGCTGCTGCAGGTACGATATTGTTCCTGGTTCCTGCGGCAGCACACATCGCTGTGTGACACGGCAGGAATGACGACCATCTCCTTACCTGCGTCCACCGGCAATGAGGAAGGAAGGAGGTGGGCGGGATGTTCCATCCGCTCATCTCCGCCCCCCCGCTTCTATTGGACGGGCGTTTTGTGACGTCGCTGTAACGCCAAACGCATCTCCCCTTGAAGGAGGGATAGTTCGGCATCAGCAGCGACATCGCAGAACAGGTATGTGCGTGTGACACTGCCATAGCGATAATGTTCGCTACCTCTGCAATCACCACATATCGCAACCAACGATGGGGGCGGGTGCTATCGCTAGTGACATCGCTAGCAATTGCTAGTGATGTCGCAGCGTGTAAAGCACCCTTAAGACTATACTTTTTTTAGTTGATGCCAACAAATCCTAACAGATCTGATATTTTCACACCAGTTTTCCCAAGCTATGCCAAAATGGAGGTAACTAGGGTGTCACAGGGGTGTGATGGGGGTGTGTGACGTCACAGCTCATCTAATTCATGACCAACTAGGGACTAGTGAAAAATTTCTGGCGAGACACCGAATCAAAAGTGTCTGACTCAATCACTCTCCCTTACTAGGACCAACCACCAGAATTTTCCTATATGAACTAATCCCAGTGCTATACTGGTGCTATCATGCTGATTCTATACATACCTTTAGTTGTGAGATCGGATGTATAGTTTCTGAAATACAGGGAAGTAAAGTTTGTGAAATGCACTGTTATATGATCTACAGCAGCTACAGAATATCTAATAGGTGGGTCAGGTATTCCCACCCCTGTCTGCCTGTCCTTCCTCTCTGAAATAACAGAGACAGGGGAGGAAGGACAGACAGCAGACAGGGGAATAACTAGCAAAACCCTACCCACCTATTTGACATTCTGTAGCTGCTGTCAATCAAATAACAATGCATTTGACAAACTTTACTTGCCTGTATTTCAGAAAGTATACATCCGATCTCACAAGTAAAGGTATGTATAGAATTAGCATGATAGCACCAGTATAGCACTGGCTTTAGTTTATATAGGAAAATCCTGGTGGTTGGTCCTCTTTAAGACTGGCAAGAAAATCACCAGTCTTAATTAATTCAAGGCCTATGTGTGAGAAGTGGAGCTGCGAGATAAGAAAAAACATCTGTGTTTTTGTTAATTTTTAAAACCAATCTGAGTTAAAAACATTTCTATCTGCTGAGCAGCGTCACACGCACATACCTGCTTAGCGATGTCACTGGAGACACCGAACAGTCTCTCCTTTAAGGGGGCGGTTTGTTCGGCATCACAGCAGCGTCACTAAGCGGCCGCCCAATAGCAGAGGAGGGGCGGAGATGAGCGGCCGGAACATCCCGCCCACCTCCTTCCTTCCTCATTGCCGATGGACGCAGGTAAGGAGATGTTCAGCGTTCCTGCGGTGTCACACCTAGCTATGTGTGAAGCCGCAGGAACAATGAACAACCAGCGGCAAGCCCCACCAACGATATTGTAAAAAGGAGCAACGTGTCAACGATCAACGACTTTTGACGTTTATGCGATCGTTGAAGGTCGCTCGTACTTGTCACACGCTGCGATGTCGCTAACGACGCCGGATGTGCGTCACTAACACTGTGACCCCGACGATATATCGTTAGCGATGTCGCAGCGTGTAAAGCACCCTTAAGACGCAGGCACAGATTTTCTTATTGTAAATGCGGCTCTTTTATATCCCTCTTGTGGGTAATGAATATTTATTGATGTTTCAGCAACATGCCATTATTCCCCACCATTCCAAAAAGAGCTGATCCTATCATTCTAAAAGAAGCAATTAATCAAAACCCTGCTCTGTGTAAACTGTTTCAAGAATTAAATTTGCTAAAATACAAAATAAATGGGATTTCCATGAATAACCCTCCTTACCCCGTTCTCAATAAATTTCTTAAACAAAATAAATGAGTCTGCTTGTACAGCTGTCATGCGGATATTGGGCTTTATAGGCTCGCTCTAGATTTTAGCTTGTGTGCCACTTATGATATATGTGCCATTGCTTAGCATTACAGAAGCTGCATACTGATATATATATATATATATATATATATATAAAAAAAATAATAATAATTTTCTATGTATCTCAAATGTACAATATAATATCATAATGTAATACTTTATCAAAGGTCTATATATACAACCCCTGGCAAAAATTCTGGCCTCACCTGGCTCTGAGGATGTTCATTCAGTTGTTTACTTTTGCTTAAAAAAAGCAGATCACAGACTTGGCACAAAACTAAAGTCACTTCAAATGGCAACTTTCTGGCTTTAAGAAACACTGAAAAAAATCACAACATAATGTGCTAGCCAGTAACGGTTACTTTTCAAGACCAAACAGGGGGGAAAAAATTATGGAATCACTCAATTATGAGGAAAATATTATGGAATCACCCTGTACATTTTTATTCCCAAAACTAACGCCTGCATCATATAAGATCTGCTCGTTAGTCTGCATCTAAAAAGGAGTGATCACACCTTGGAGAGCTGTTGCACCAAGTGGACTGACATGAATCATGGCTCTAACACGAGAGATGTCAACTGAAACAAAAGGCAGGATTATCAAACTCTTAAAAGAGGGTAAATCATCACACAATGTTGCAAAAGATGTTGGTTGTTCACAGTCAGCTGTGTCTAAAATCTGAACCAAATACAAATCACATGGGAAGGTTGGTAAAGGCAAACATACTGGTAGACCAAGGAAGACATCAAAGCATCAAGATAGGAAACTTAAAGCAATATGTCTCCAAAACAGGAAATGCACAACAAAATAAACGAGGAACGAATGGGAGTAAACTGGAATCAATATGTGTGACCGATCTGTAAGAAACCACGTAAAGGAAATGGGATTTACATACAGAAAAGCTAAACAATAAAAAGATGACAGCCTGAAGAGAACATGTAAATTTCCACAGTCATTGATGATATGGGGCTGCGTGTCAGGTAAAGGCACTGGGGAGATGGCTGTCATTACATCTTCAATAAATGCCCAAGTTTACATTTAAATTTTGACACTTTTCTTTTCCCATCAATTGAAAGGATGTTTGGTGATGATGAAATCATTTCTCAAGATTATAATGCATCCTGCCATAGAGCAAAAACTGTCAAAAAATTCCTTGAAAGAAGACACATAAGGTCAATGTCATGACCTGCAAATAGTCCGGATCTCAATCCAATTGAATATCTTTGGTGGAAGTTGAAGAAAATGGTCCATGACAAGGCTCCAACCTGCAAAGCTGATCTGGTAACAGCAATCAGAGAAAGTTGGAGCCAGATTGATGAAGAGACTGTTTGTCACTCATTATGTCCATGCCTCAGAGACTGCAAGCTGTTATAAAAGCCAGAGGTGGTGCAACAAAATAATAGTGATGTATTGGAGGGTTCTTTTGTTTGTTTGTTTTTCATGATTCCATAATTTTTCCTCATAATTGAGTGATTCCATAATTTTTGCCTGTTTGGTCTTGAAAAGTAACTGTTACTGGCTAGCACATTATATTTTCATGATTTTTTTTAGTGTTTCTTAAAGCCAGAAAGTTGCCTTTTGAAATGACTTTAGTTTTGTGTCGTCTGTGATCTGCTTTTTTTTTAAACAAAAGTAAAACAACTGAATGAACCTCCTCAGAGTCAGGTGAGTCCATAATTTTTGCCAGGGGTTGTAGTTAGGCCATGTGCACACTTTGATTTTTTTTTACCTCAGTATTTGTAGCCAAAACCAGAAGTGGGCAAAAAATCCAGAAGTGGTGCCCGTGTTTCTATTATACTTTTCCACTCCTGGTTTTGGCTACAAATACTGAGCTAAAACCCTAATTGGCCCAACCCAGAGGGCTCCTTTAAGGCCACATTCACATGTTGAGCTATTTGGTGAGTTTTTGTCACGGGTGTCTCATAGTTGACAGACAGTCCTGTGGTGTCCGGCTTTAGTAGGTCTCTGCATTTGGCTACACAAACTGCTCCCTGACCTTCTATACTTCCTGCTGTTGTGTAAATGGTATCCTATGTAACGCCTCTGTTTGTAGTTAATCCTTTACCTTTTAGGACCTTGCGGATATCCTCATCTCTTAGCTATTAATCCTTATCACTACCCCTTGTGTCCTTAAATACCTGCATTTCCCCTTGGTGTTTGCTGTTGATAGTTAAATTTCTATAGGGTCTTGAGTGCAAGTTGTTGGCTTTTATTCCTCTGGAGAAATGTTGTATGATGCTGTACCTCTCCCTGAGTCATCCTGGAGATTAGTTGGTTTTTTTTAGTTTCCCCTGTGTGTATTTCCCTGTGTGTTCGTTATAACTTAATAGGGTTGACTAAGTGCTCATGCCATTCACTCCCTACCTAGGGCCTAGGTCAGGGTAAGCCAGGGCTAGGTATCCTGCTCGGCGCATAAGTGCTGAACCTATCTAGGGTGGTCAGGCGAGTCAGGGGCCAGCGTAAGATTTGATCAGGGGTCACCATCTCCCACTTCATGGCTGGTTAGGCAGGGAATTTTGTCATACAGGTATGAGTGCTGCTGGGTTGGAGGGAAGAGGGGACTAGACAGGTTTCCTTTAAAGGCAATCTGTCACAAGGTTTTTGAGAGCAGCATAACGTAGGGGCAGAGACCCTGATTCTAGCGATATATCACTTACTGGGCTGTTTGCTGTCAATTTGATAAAATCAATGGTTTTCTCTGCTGCAGATCTAGCAGTTATACAGAGCTCATGAATGTGCTGGACCACCTGCACCACGCCAAGTAGTCCTGTAAGGATAATCTCCTGCTGATCAAACTGTGATTTTATAAAAACTACACTAAGCAGCCCAGTAAGTAACACATCGTTGGAATCAGGGACTCTGCCCCTACATTATGCTGCTCTCAGATTAGGTGGCAAAAACCTGGTGACAGATTTCCTTTAATATCCAAAAGGTATACAATAAGCTGAGGAGCTCCCTCTAGTGGAGGGCAAAGACAGTCATAATTGTAATATGTAAAATGTACTATTTTTTATACATAGCTTTTAGATAAGCATGGTCTTTCTGTCCTCCCCTGTCACAGTTGCTTTCCTTTGACGGGCTCAGGCTCTGAGTCTCTTATTACCATCTGAGACTTTATACTTTAAATGTGTTTTTTCCTTGGTATGCACGGGGTTAATGCCAGTTTTCTTGCTAGCAGCAAACTCAGGTTTTCCGCTTATAACCATTCCCAACCTGAATATACCCTTTGCGCCCTGCAGAGGGTGCCAGTTATTCAGATTTTATTCTGGAGCTTGGTCTTGAGCAGGAAGGAGGTGTTTGCTGCCGCTGATGCTGGCATCTTTAGTTGTTTGGTGTGTATGTACCCTGTTCTTTAGTTACCTTCCCCTTACCTTATTTACCCCTATTCACTTTCTTGTAGTCCCCCTGCTGTTTGTTTTTGGGTTGCATGAGTTTTGTTGTCCTTCCAGTCTTTGTTGTTTGTGTCAAGCTGTACAAAGGGCTGGTAAGACGTAGTACAGCATATTCCCCACTAGGTGGCAGAAGAGTAGCGAAGGAGAGTCAAAGTAACACTAACAGAAAGTACAGCAGAGTAACTTCAGCAGGCAGTTCACAGACGAACCACCAGGGAGCAATAGAGTAGTCAAGCAGTCAGCTTCTAGCCAGGAAAGTCGAGACACAGCAAAAGGAGAATTAAAATCAGGTCAGAAAACAGAACCAAAGCCAGATGCCGGGAGATCAGGTATGCAGAGGGAAACACAAAGGGCACAGGGAACAGAACACAAGATCGTAGGGTGAGGAGACACAAACACGGGAAGAAGGATGAACCAAAATGGGTAAACAACTGACAGGAGCGGGAAGTCAGGGACTGGGACAGACGGCCGAATGGGGGAGGGTACAGGTCAGGGCATGGTAACAAGAAGTCAGCTCAAACAGGAAATCTCACTACAGCCAGTCACAGGCTGCAGAGCAAAACTATAACCAGCACAGGAATACAGGTTCAGAGACCATATATAGTGTCTCCTGAAACCAGAACGAGGCTGATGGGAGTTAACCCCTGACATGATCAGGCCAGGTCTGGGAAACTCTAGAGCGGGGAATACCAGTCCTGGATCATGACAGTTTGTCAGTGGGGTTTTGTGACTACTGTCCCGGCCTGACCTTAGGGTGGTGGGTGTGAAGGGTGTAACATCAGGGTCTTGGAAAGGAAATAGGGACACACTGGGGGCCCAGACCTCACTACCATCAAGTGTACCTCTGGGTTGAGGGTCAGATCAGGGTCCACACTAGTCTGAAGGCCAGCTTAGGGGTCCCTATCAAGTTACATCATAGTCACCAGTGTGACATCACCCTCTACAACAGCTCTTGGTGCACTCGCCTGCATAATACGTACAGGATTTAGCCTGATTCTCATGCTCTGTAACCGGCCGTCCATTTTTTCAGCTTTACCTCTCATCACAAACCTAGATATTTTCTAAGCTGGGCTCCAATTTTTACAATTGTAGTGAAAATAGAAAAGTGCAAGGTTGTTTTAGTGTGGTCCATGTTAAGTGTTTGATAATATGATATCAGCAGTCTATAACCGTAATGCATATCTCACCCCTGCAGCTACACAGAAATAAATCTCCTACATAATATGCTACATAGATATAAGCTCTTAAAGTTTATAGATAACAAAACCCAAAGTCGCGTCCCTGCTGATTCCGGATTTTGCAGCTTTATATAATCAATATCTTTTTTTTTTTCCTCCAGGGATATAAGTCTACCATGGCATCTATTATTCATGAAAGCCTCTATCGTACAGGTTTTTTTCTCCTTATCACTAAATTTCCATCAATGTCACACACACAAAAACCTGCCAACACAGCAAGAATCTGGCAACAGAAGAAGGCAGCAGTAATGCAATTATTTACCTACATAGCTGCGGTGAATGCACACTGCTGCTTAATGGCCCAAATACAGACAAACATGGGCAGAGGAGCGTGGTGTGCATCGCAGTTTACAGGACTGATGTGAATCAATAAGGACATGGAAATAAGACAGTATTTGTAAGATACTTAAAGGATTTAAAAGGTGTTGTCGAAGACTCTTACATTGATGGCCTATCCTTAGGATTGGATTAGTGGGGGTGCGACAAAGAAAAATGGTGTACTAACTCAAATAAGGGGCCAAAACGTACACCTGGGCTTTGCAACTATACAGTTCACGGAGCTGTGCAGCTCTGCGACTGAGCACATCCAGCCTCCACCAACATGGGAACAGCTGATCAGTGGGGGTCCCGAGTGTCGCACTCCCACTAATTATTGTGGACTTGCACAAGTCTGGTTCATCCTTGGGTACAATTTCCAGATACCTGAAGGTGTCTTGTTCATCTGTACAAACAATTATACGCAAGTACAAACAAGATGGTAAACTCCAGCCATCACACCGCTCAGGTCCCTTTCACACATCAGTTTTTTGGCATCAGTCACAATCTATTTTATTGATGGCTCCATTGCAGATTGTGTAAACTCTGATGAGATGGATCCCTGTAAAAAACGGATCCGTCGTACCTGTTTTTTCATGACAAAGGTTATTTGATATTGAAGAGAGAGAGAAAAAGACAGAGAGAGAGAGAGACAGAGAGAGAGAGAGAGAGAAAGAGACTTGTTTTCTGACCAGCAGTGAATTTACACCCCATCAGAGCATGCTCAGTAAAAAAAAAACAGATCCGTCGCCGGATTCCGTCATTTGACGGATTACGATGTATCCTGCACCCATAGCCTTACATTCTACCAAACGACGGATGGCGATGGGTCCAACGCTGTCAGTTTTTTTGACGTACACAAAAAACGTTACTGTGGACGTCGTCTTCGTCCGACGGACAAACATTTTTTGATGGATCCGTCGCACAACGGATGAAACGTCAGGCCATTCATTGCAATCCGTCGCTAATACAACTCAATGAGAAAAAAACGGATCCAGCACTGGATCTGTTATTTTCAAAATTTGACGGATTGTGACTGATGTCAAAAAACTAATGTGTGAAAGGGGCCTCAGGAAGGAGACAGGTTCTGTGTACCAGAGATGAACGTGCTTTGGTCAAACATGTCACAAAAGACAGTTTAAGTGATGAAGCCAGTACCCCACCCCAAAATACACTCTCTATATATACACCATATCTTATGTATTCACCTATGTGTATTTTTTATTTTTTTATATTTGTAGGGGTGCGAGGGTACATAGGACCATGAGACCACTTCGGGGATTACTAATAAGACCAAAAAAAAAAAATGTATTCGTTTTTTTCTTTTTTGGTCTTTTTGGTCAGACATGTGCATATCAACCCAAAAACAAAAGCAAAATACCTTGTGAAGATGCTGGCAGAAGCTGGTAAGATTGTGTCATTATTCACAGGGAAACGAGATAGGTCATCGATGTTAAAGTCTTAGACAACCCCTTTAAAGGAAATCTGTCAGCAGGTTTTTGCTAACTCATCTGAGAGCTGCATAACGTAGGAAAAGAGATTCTGAATCTAACAGTGTATCACTTAAGGCCCCGTTACACGCAACAACGTATATAACGATATATCGCCGGGGTCACGGATTCCGTGACGCACATTCGGCGTCGTTGTGTGTAACAGCTCCGAGCGAGTGTTAACGATGGAAAAATACTCATATCGTCCATCGTTGACACGTCGTTCCTTTTCAAAAAATCGTTGATTGTTGAGGTCGCAGGTTGTTCATCGTTCCCGAAGCAGCACACATCGCAATGTGTGACACCCCGGGAACGACAAACAAGAGCTTACCTGCGTCTGCTTCTATTGGGTGGCCGCTTAGTGACGCCGCTGTGACGCCGCACGAACCGCCCCCTTAGAAAGGAGGCGGTTCACCGGCCACAGCGATGTCGATAGGCAGGTAAGTCCCGTGTGACGGGTCCTAACGATGTTGTGCGCCACGGGCAGTGATTTGCCCGTGATGTACACTTGCTAGCGATATCGCTGCATGTAATGGGGCCTTTAGATTACTGGGTGCAGCTGTCATGACACAATCTGAATTTTTAGTTATAGCCATGTAACTGAGCCCAGGGAGATACCCCCGCCTACAACAGGCTCTCTATAGAATTGTACATTGACAGTGAAGTATCAATCACACGAAGGGGCGTGAAAGACTCCTGTGCAACAGCCAGCTAGACCTACCTTGCAATGATAATCACAAACAAGTGATAAAGCCTTTAGTTTAAGTAAACAACAGCACAGAGCCTGATAAGAGAGGGGTAGTTGTTTTTTGTTTTGTAACCCCTACTGCATGCGGACTTCATCTTACATAGAAAAAACTTGCTGACAGATTCCCTTTAAGCACCTTGGACCATCCCTGATGATAAGCTGATCTGTAAGGGAGTCAAGCAACAAGTGTTTCATTTCCCTGTAGCGCAACTGGTGGGGAAATTAGGTATTACACTCTTCTCATTGGAAACCATGGACATGCCAGTGAGAGGTACTCTTTGTAGCCTTAACTTGGTCAATACATGAAGGCAAACTGCTCTCTCTAGGAAACCATAAGTAGCTCATTGGTACATGTATGAAAGTTCTATGATCTCAGGCTCCTTTCTTATAGGGGGTATTGCACAAACAACATTTAGTATTTATTTATAGAATAGGTGCTTAATCTATGATATGGGTCTGACCACTGATCCCAAACTTTTGTGAGAATGGAGGGATGGTGTGATTTGAAACCATGACTCCATTCACTTCTATGGGCCTATTAATCAGCAGGGGGTATCCATGACCTCTACTTCCATTGACGGTACATAGACAAGTGGTTGCACATGGTCACTACAGCTCCATTCACATAGGGACAGGAGACCCCCATTCTCATTATTGTTGTTAGCCCCTTTGGTCCAGCCTTCTAGAATTTTGCTTACATAAAGGTTGTTTACATGATAAGCTCTTTAAAGAGGACCAACCACCAGGATTTTCCTATATAAACTAAATCCAGTGCTACACTGGCGCTATCATGCTGATTCGATACATACATTTACTTGTGAGATCGGATATATACTTTGTGAAATACAGGCAAGTAAAGTTTGTGAAATGCACTGTTACTTGATTGATAGGTGCAACAGAATATCTAATAGGTGGGTGAGGTTTTGCTAGTTATTTCTGCCCTGTCTGCTGCCTGTCCTTCCTCTCCCCTGTCCTTCCTCCACCTGTAATAACAGAAACAGGGGGGGGGAAGGACAGGCAGCAGACAGGGACGGGAATAACTAGCAAAACTCAACGCACCTATTAGATATTTTGTAGCTGCTATCAATCAAATATCAGTGCATTTCACAAACTTTACTTGCCTATATTTCAGAAACTATACATCTGATCTCACAACTAATGGTATGTATAGAATCAGCATGATAGTATCAGTATAGCACTGGCTTTAGTTTATATATGAAAATCCTGGTGGTTGGGCCTCTTTAAGAACTGGGTTAGGAATCGGTCATCTCATATGTCAGGGATACTTTTTTTGTGCTTACTAAAAGTTGGTGGCTTCCCCAGGAGGCTCATGGATTATGGATTATTTACTCAGACTTGTCACGACTACTGTAGGCAAGAGTCATCACGACTAGCCCCTGGAATTGTATGAAAAGTGAGCTTTGCAATACTGCAATGTTTGCTTTAGAAAATGACTAACAGGCCCGGAAAATGTTCTAATATTCATTTAGCAAGTAAATATCACAAGATGACATTTGATGAAAACCTCACTCAAATATCCATTTAGAGAAGCATTAGAGGAAGCCTTTGAAGCGATATAAGGGATTTGCATCCACGTATCTGCAAATATATCAATCCATGTCGCAATCCGGGGCCTAATGTTCCCTATAAGAGCTTATTGTAGAGCAGGAAAACATAACATACTGTGTAGGTATAATGTTCTTGGACTGGGTAAGACTTCCATTTACCTTCTGATTACATTATGGATTTGTCAAGAGATTACCAACCAACTTTATGGCTGTCACGGGATGTGAGGGGATAAAAGGGGACCAGGGCTCCAAGACTGGCCCTCAGGCTAGAGGGTTCTAGCTGTCCCAATGGTGACAATGTCTGGGCCGCCTTCCTTTCCCTGCTCCTGGCCAGCCCTGATCTAATACCCCCTCTCCCCCACCCCAGGGGAGGACCAGGACAGAAGTGGTAGAACCTGCAGATATGGACAAACTGGGGAAACCAAAACTCTACCATGTGTGGTAGAACCATGGCATCATAAGGATAGCTGGTGACTTTTTGGGGGCTATGCAGTAGTGCCAGAAATCTCCCATTTAACAAAGAACCTCTAAGAAGATCAGGCGATATGGGATTAGGGCAAGATAGTAGCTGCGCAAATTCATAAATATGGGAAATGAGTTGCAAATTTTGCATTTAAGTTTCTGCTCAATCTGGGCTTTAGGAGTCCAGTAGGCGGTCCTAATCCGTTAATGACCCCCTTTCTTCCAATAAATGTTTGTTGGAATTTTCTTTCTGCACGCCCACGCTGATAGCCAAATCCGTACATGATTTCTTATGGAAGCCAGTTGGTTAGTCGCTGTTAAAATTCTATTGTTTATTTCTCTCTGTGAGTAGGACCACCCAATGGACTCCTAAGCCCCGAATATGCTGCAAATAACATGAAAATCTGCAAATTATACTGAATCTTTTCCCAGAAAATTATATATCAATCTGCTCAGCTCTTCCTGCTCTATAACATTCTGCAATTTACAATGTGACAGTTTACCTATAAGAAAATGGAGTTATGAGGTTCAATTTACAAAAAAAATGTTCCTGAGATCATAATACTTCAACCAACTTTATGGCTGTCACAGGATGTGAGGGGAAAACAGGGGATCGGGGCTTCTAGACTGACCTTCAGGCTAGGGGGCCCTAGCTGTTCCTATTCCTAGAGATACATCTAATGGTGATGATGTCTGGGCCGCCTTCCTTTCCCTGCTCTGGGCTAGCCCTGATCTAAGGCTGGGGGCCACACGGGGACTAATGCGATTCTCGCATGACACTCGGCTCATGCTGGCAGCACAGCGGGAGCCGAGTGTCATGCGAGTGTCACTGCATCGGACCTCAGCTGCGGGGGACGTGCCGGCGCTGAGGAGGGGAGGACCGGCACTGAGGAGGTCCGGGCAGGATTTATCTCCCTCTCTCCTCCATTGCCGGCTATTGCCATTCTCGCCCTGCACTCGCGGTACACTGGTGTACTGCGAGTGCAGTGCGATCTTTCTCTTGCCCCATAGACTTGAATGGATGCGAGAGAAAGAGTCTCGCATTACAGTCGCAGCATGCTGCGATTGTTTTCTCGGTCCGATTGGAGCTGAGAAAATAATCGATCATGTGTGCTGGCACATAGGCTAACATTGGTCCGAGTGGAATGCGATGTTTTAGCGCATTCCACTCGGTCCGATTTTCATGCCATGTGTCTTAGGCCTAATACCCCCTTTCCCCCACCTGCAAATATGGACAAACTGGGGAAACCAAAACTTTAGCACGCAGAACGCTCACAAAGAGCAATCAGACAAGAACTAATAAGGAGAAAAATAAAGAGCAGGGGGAATTAACCAAACGACGAGAGGATTCCCACTGCACACCAAGCAACTCACAGTAAATCACCAGTTCCTGGAAGAGAACAGCACACAAACCAGTTTAGCGAAAGCTGTAGTTGGCATATCAAGACAGATTGAGCCATCTTAAAAAGGCGGGGAGTAACTATGATAGGTCTCCTGCATCATTTGATCCAATAGGTAACAAAGGAGGGTAGCAGAAATTAACTCCTGCTAGCCCGATCGCTAATGAGCACATAGTTGGTCGACGCCTGAGCCTGCCTGTGCAACGCAGAAGCACCAGGGAAAGTATAGTGAGGAGTGTCACAGTCTGTGGTCTGAACAGCGTCTGATGCTGTCGTGACACTCCGCGAGTTTAGAGCCAAACACCGTGTGACAGCACCACAGAAGACAAAATAAGGGGCCCTATGTAAAAGATTAAACTTGTGCCCCTATTTTGGCACCAGGTTTTGGAAAGGACTAATTGAGGAACTGTTGAAGTGTGATTTGAACACGAAGCGCCTGTCATCCATACTTTCCCTGCTTCTCCCGTTAAATGTTTTAATACTTTTCAAGAAATATCGATTTTTATGGACGGTGAGTGCCACTTCTATTTATCTACTTCCACCATTGCTAATTCCCTTATTGCCTTTCCATGTACTTGATAGTATCCACATAAAGTATTAGCAAATCTCCCGCTATCGGCCAACCCAGTAAAAATCTTCATTTATAGAGGCGTGAGAATGGGCGTAGATTAAGATAGAGGCCGTGGGTAGAGTTCCGTGCTTGATACTGGCAGTAATAAGTTGGCAATTGTGATATAATGTGAGTGTCTGAACATTATAAAATACATGTTAGCTCACAATATTAGCCCAGTGACAAAAATACCTAAAAGCTGGGAGTATGTGGCAGAAACAAGCTCGCACTGCTTGCTGTAAGACTGCCATACTACAGCAGTTACCTGCAGCCACCACTAGAGGGAGCTCACTGTACACTGCTGTATAATTTCATATTCAGTTAGCTCCCCCAAGTGGAGACCAGAATAATAAAAATTTATCAAGTCAGAACAATAGACTTCTTTCTATAAATCGGTCACAGTAAATGCATTCAGGTCAGCAATATTAGCCTTTAATGTATATTATAATCATTTTTCCTGCTGTATCATACCGAAATAATGACTGCCCCTGGCGTTTTGATAAATTGACCAGACAAAAGAAAAAAAATCCAGTCGGCAATGCTGACCAAATTACTAATTGTTTCACAGTAACCCTGTATGCATACCAAGGCACAGACTATGTAACATGGTTATCACTTCTATAATTCACATCAATATACGACATTAGCAGATTACAGAACAGTTTTGTCAATACATTTGAATTAGATTCCAGTTTGGGGCTCCCTCTTGTGGTCAGTGCTGGTAGTGCAGTTGACATGCTGAATGGGAAACACACAGCTGAGGAGGATTGGCAATCAGGCCATTCGGTCTGGGCCTATATAACTGAGTAGTTTCCTCCTGTTCCTTGCCGGTGCTCAATGTATCTCCTGTGTGCTAATGACATTCTGAAACCAGCCCTTTTCTCTGTGTCTATCAGAACTCCTCTCAGATAAGTTGGTCTTTGTACGGTTTTCACTTTCTTGTTATTTTGCCTGTGTGGAGTTCTTGGTGGAGTTGGATCATTCCCTGCTGGGAGTATCTGTGTACCTTTCTCCATGTTCTATGAATTGTGTTTTGTCATGCTTGGTACTAAATTCAGTCCCTACTCTATATCAGTGTTTTTCTTGGATCCCAGTAACACCAGAGTACTGATATAGTGGGGGAGAGCCTGTGTAGGCTTAGTATTTTTCCATATCAGGCGTGCAGGTATTTACTAGGGTTTTTACAGCTGCAGTCAGTGCTCTTTCCTATCCTTTCCTATGCAGATAGTTTGGGCCTCATCTTTGCTGAATATATTCTCTAGCTACGTATTGTGTTTTCCTATATCACCGTAGTCTTTACATGTGGGGGGCTATCTATATCTCTGGGGACTGCTCCGAGGCAGCTTTTATAATATTTCTCTTTCTAAGAATATTTAGTTCTCTGGCTGTGTCGAGGCGACCAGGTTATCGTAGGCACGCCACACGGCTACTTCTAGTTGTGTGTCAGTAATAGGTCTGCAGTACGTTAAGGTTCCAGCCAGTCTGGATATTTTTGGGGGTTTCCAAGTTTTTGTCCTTTTTCTGATCCTCCTCATTCACTGAATCATAACAGAACAGATTTTTCTGCAAATTATATTAGAATTGCAATAATGCGTTCTATGTCTTTTTGAAATTTCCCAATAAATATTTTCAGAATTATTAGCCACAATGGGGTAATATTTGGTATTGTTGGGGAGTCAAAACATTATATTCTCCTTAGCTGGAGCTGCAGGCTGTTATTAGGAAATTCATCTGATCTAAAGGGGCAGCTCCATCTGGACAACGTCTCATCGTCTTACACCCCGGAGATATAATATTAAAACTGCTAAAGGTATGTTCACACTTCAGTAAACGACTGATCCATCATACGGCGGATGCAATGCAGGGCCATCAGTCACAATCCATAATAGAAGCTGATAGAAGTCTATGGGGAAAAAAACGGATTCCTGCTAAATATTTTGCCGTCTACCGTAATTCCTCAAGGTGATGGATTGCAACAGAAGCAAAATAACGTGTGAACATAGCCTAACAGGCAAAGTGAATAATATTGATTATCTTGTGACCATGATGTGAGGCCTCCTTCACATGTCTGTGTTTCCCATACGTGTGGTGTCTGTTTCAGCAAGTACCGGAGAAACGTACACACGTAGACCCATTAAAATCAATGTGTTTTCCGACATATCCGTGCTTTGACACAGACTGCATGTCCGTGTGGAGCCCATGTGTGTCTGTGTCCACACGGCAACATGTCCGTTTTTTATTGGGAGCACGAGTGTCACATTGACCACACGGATCCATGTGATACATACTGGAGTACACCCTTTCAATGAAATTAAATGCATTTGTATACTTACCTGTCTCCAGAGCTGCTGTTACTTCTGGGTCCTGCTCATTATGCCTCATGAATATTCACTGCACTGACTGCAGACCCAGAAGCAACAGCAGAGACAGGAAAGACAGGTAAGTATACAAGTTCATGCTGTCTGTGTGCTATCTGGATGTCACACAGCTAGCACACAGAAAACACACACAGAGACACGGACGGCCATATGGACCTGGACCACAGATCGTCACACACGTGTGTTTAATGCAGGGACGTGTGAAGGGGGCCTGAGCAGCGGGAAAGGTAAGGCAGCAAGTCACTTCGAAACCCATGATGTGCTGGTACGTCATAGCTTGTGTCTGTCCGTATAATGCAGAAGCAATCGGACAGTATGAGCTTGAAGTCCCCTAAGCGGACTAGTAAAAACAAGAAAAAGTGTAGACAAAAAAAGTTATTAAAAAATATGAAAGCTTTTTAAAAAACAGAAAAGTTCAAATCACCCCCCTTTTGACCCATTGAAAATAAAAACAATTAAAAAAAAAAGAAAAATACACATATTTGGTATCACCATGTTCAGAATCTATTACAATATAAAATAAATTAATCTGATCGCTAAAGGGCACAACAAGAAAAAAATCAAAACGTCAGACTTATGTTTTTTGGTTGCAGCAGTATTGCAGTAACAAGCAATCAAAACGTTATGTCTATCCAAAAACGGTATGATTAAAGACGTCAGCTCAGGACGCACAAAATAAGCCATCACTGAGCCCTAGGTCATGAAAAATGAGAACGCTACGGGTCTTGAAAAATTGCAAAAAAAACGCAATTCTTTTTTTTACAAATTTCTAATTTTTTTTCACCACTTACATAAAAATAAAACTATCCCTACTTGGTATCTACAAATTCGTACTGACCTGGGGAATCATACTGCCATGTGAGGTTTACCATAAAGTGAATACGGTAAATAAATAAAAACAATTGTGGAATTCCACTTTTTTGCAATTTCACTGCATATGGAATTTTATTCCCTTTTTCCAATACAATATGGGGCTGAATGAATGGTGTCGATCATAAGTACAACTCATCTCGCAAAAAACTCATCTTTCCTTCATTAGGACAAATCACTCCTGATGAAGAAGTTTCCACTCTGAAATGCGTTGAAGAAAATTACTTTCTGGGATTCACTTTCATTTTTCTCCATGGCAGCACGGATGTTACCTATTATTATTATTGTAATTTATGCTTTATATAGAGCTCTCCCTATAGGATTTCCATTATTATTACCTGATAATGGATGGTAAGTGTTAACATCCATGCTGTCGTGAAGAAAGATGAAAGTGAATTCTAAAAAATGATTTTATTCAACGCGTTTCGCAGTGGAATCTCCATCAGGACTAAATACTCCTGATGAAGGAGTTTCCACTTCGAAACGCGTTGAATAAAATCACTTTCCAGAATTGGCTATCATTTTTCTTCAAGTGGTTGTGTCTCACACAATCCCACCAGGTGAGCAAAATCTTTATGTTTCACCACGACCATTACACAGTAAAGATCCTATTGTGCATTGTCTCTTCCACATTTTACCTATCGATATTGTAATTTACGCTTTATTTAGAGCGCTCCCTATTGGATTTCTTTTATTATTGGCTGATGAATGTTAAGGCGTAATATCCGCGCTGCCATGAAGATAGATGAGAGTGAATCCTAGAAAGTGATTTTATTCAACGCATTTCACAGTGGAAACTCCTTCATTAGGACAAATCACTCCTGATGAAGGAGTTTCCACTTCGAAACGCGTTAAATAAAATCACTTTCTTGGATTTGCTCTCATCTATCTTCACCTCAGTGCGGATGATAACCCTTACCATCCGATATCAACCACTAGATTTCCCATGGTCTGCAGCAGTCGCGTTCACACTCTTTAAGTCGTTGTGTTTCACACAACCCACCAGGTGATCAAATTTTTTTTTGTTTCACTACGATCATCCCATTGTTAAGACCCTATTGTGCATTTTCTCTCCCACATTTTACCTATTATACTTGTAATTTATGCTTTATTTAGAGTGCTTCCTATATAATTTCCATTACAGGCTGATAATGGATGGTAAGGGTTAACATCCATGCTGCTGTGAAGAAAGATGAGAGCGAATCCTAAAAACTGATTTTACGCAATGCGTTTCACAGTGTAGCCTCCTTCATCAGGACAAAATACTCCTGATGAAAAAGTTTCCACTCCAAAATGCATGAATAAAATCCCATTCTAGGATTCGCTCTCATCTTTCTTCACGGCAACGCGGATGATACCTATTATTATTGTACGTTATGCTTTATTTAGAGTGTTCCCTAAAGGTTAATATCTGCGCTGCCATGGAGAAGGAGGAGAGCAAATCCTAGAAAGTGATTTTATGCAACGCATTTCACAGTGGACACGCCTTCATTAGGACAAATTACTCCTGATGAAGGAGTTTCCACTTCGAAACACTTTAAATAAAATCACTTCCCAGGATTCACTGTAATTTTTCTTCAACTGTCCCACACAATCTCACCAGGTGAGCAAAATCTTTTTGTTTCACCACGACCATCACATAGTTAAGACCGTATTGTGCATTGTCACTTCCACATTTTACCTATTATTGTAATTTATGCTTTATTTAGAGCGCTCACTATATAATTTCCATGTTACATTGTGTGTAACTCTCCGATCCATGAGCGTAGAGTGAGTGACCGTACACATCATATTTTCTGCGGTAAGCCAGATAATGATATAAGACTACCGAAAAAAAAAGAAAAACCCACGGCTTATACAGTAAATCTCACATAAAGTATAAAATATTCACAGGTACAAAGAAAGGAATCTTAAACGTCTCAATTATACCAGATTTGCACTCTTACTTATCCGAATCTCCCTCCGGCATCTCCATAAGTTTCCAAGTATTTAGCGGTTTTGATAAGCCGTCAGTGGTATTTTACTCCGTGTGGAGAGGTGAAATGTAAATCTGGAAAAGAGTTGTCAATTGTCGGCAAATATTTGGGGAAAAGAAAAGCAAAATTACTTCTACCTTACTAGAAGGCAACGCACAAAGGAAAGCGCTTGATACACAAAGGCGTAAAAGGAGGGTCACGACTATTTGTTATCCGTGCCATCATCAATCCTTTCAGTTTTCCTTACCTCATATCACAAAAAATGGACAGATGGTGTTGTCCAATTTAGGAAAACCAATTATGGAGTTCCAGGATAATGAGGGGGAGGGGTTCTCTGTCAGAATGGAGATCAGGTACAAAAATCATTTATCAGAACGTTTAACGGTGTAATGTTTAATTTCCTCTATAGTGGCGCTGCAGAAAAACTGTCTTGAGTGTGACAGGGAAATATGGCACACGAAAACACCACAAGGGGTACACCGGGGACACGGTTGACCCTAGCGCTAGTGTGAGGGAAGATGGAGACCACCTTCACTTACCTGAAACTGTTCCCTGAACTCCTAGCCAGTCCCTATACAGGTTCCTCACCAGTTGACAAGCAGGAACCTGAAGCCCTAAGTGACCCTACAATAGTCCTGGCTAGTGAGTGAACAGGTAAGGGACGCTAGCCCCACCGCTGCACTAAAACAACACACAAGGGAAGAAAGACAAACAGGGGGAAAACAACAACAAACTGCTGCAGTCAGCACCAAGGATGCAGCCTAAATAGCAACTTCCAAAGAGGTCTCCACCAGCTCCTTCCAACTCCAAGCAAAGCACCCAAATGAGAGTGAATAACTGACACCCTCTGCTGTTAGCAGGGGGTATATAAAGGGACCGAGAGTGGTCCACACCAGAAACACCTGAGATAGTAATAATTGCTTGCTGACAGGTAACACATTAACCCTCTCTTCCCCAAAGGAAAGAGAATACATTTAAATAGCAGTCACAACGTAAAGTAAGACTCAAACCCAAAACCTGTCACTAAACTCTAACAGCAGAGAGACAACCGTGACAGAAACTGAACCCATTAGGGGCCAAATTCATCAAGATTGGCCCATGCTAGTCCTAATAAGGGGTCCGCTGGAGTACGATGCACCAAATTAATTACCAGGCTTTATCAATTAGGAAAAATCTATTTAACGGGCGAGTGCCAGGGACTGGAGTACAATTCTAAAGTGACGTAACTTTTTATGGATTTGACGGGTGGATGTAGCCACTGCCCAGCCATGTCCCTCCCATATTGGCAAAGACTTGCCTGTAAACATCAGATATTGCAATTATTAAAAGGGCTTATGCCAGAATTCTGGTGTCAAAACTTTGATGGTTCGGCCCCTTTGTGCCTGGTTTGTCCAAACATTACAGCTTATTGTGGGGGAACAATTTGATTTGCTTATTGTCCAAGGATCCTTCTAACCAGCAAGGATTTTCTTAAGTGGTAACATCATGTAAGCCCACCCCACTTTATATAGAAACAACGCAAATTTATCAGTCCCAGCACAATTGGAAGATCATCCATTTTGATATCATTGGGACACCAGTTCAGGGCCGCACACAAATACCGTAACAAAGGTCCCTGATCAGAAAAGTATGTGGGTCCCAGATCTGGCAAAGCGCACAAGACCCTTTGGGATTTTTCTCTGTATGTTGGGAGAAATTCGAAAGAGGCCTCATTTGTTGGAATCCGTTGGAGTCTTTCAACCCTTAATGATTGCAAGTAATTTAATTAGAGACATTCACGTCCACCAGCTGCTGCCATAGGGTGGTGTGTATTGGTATGTGATAAGGTTTTACAACATCCAATGCATTTTAAAGAGTAACTAAGCTTTCAGGAATCTTTTTCATATTCGGCAGGCATTTTAATTGCTTGCAGATGAGTGAGCGACTGGGTCTTGAGACCCCACCGATCATCTCAACAGACCCCTGAGCATTGAGCAGCTCTGTTTGCAGTCTATGCTTTCTAGTGGAACGAGCATTCACGACAGGGGGTGCGTTCTCCTTTAATGGAAGTCTTCAAAAAGACGCTGGACAGACATCTGTGTGTGATAATATAGTGAATCCCGTACTGAGTAGGGGGTTGGACCAGATGACCCAGGAGGTCCCTTCCAATTCATCCAACCATTCTGTGAATTTAATGAATCCGTACCCTGCTCTGTGCGCGCGCCAAACCAAGAGCTGTGTGCTCGTGTCTCGTTTCTCCTGAGCTATTGAGTGATCGGTGAGAGTTTAAGGACCTGGACCACCACAGTTCTGCAGGCAATTAAAACACCTAAAACCTCCTTAAGGTTTAGTTAGTCTTTAAGAGATTTGTATGCGTATATTTCAAAGGCATGACCCAAATAACAATTTGAAGCAAAAAAGAAGGAAGAAAAAAGATAAAAAGGGATTAGTAGCTGTGTAACTGAAAACTGAGGCAGAGAAAAGGGGGGTCACCAAGCTGTCCTGATCTAAACACTAATCCCAAAAGGGGTTGTACAGGATTAAGGCATTAGGATAGGTCCTCACACTGGCAGACATAGACAGAAAGGGCCCCGATGGAAGAAAAATATTTGGGCCCTTTGCAGTCCAAGATGTCATCAAAATGCACAATTCTGCCTGTTTTGGAGGTAAAAATGGGCCCCCTTTCCTGTTTGGTTCTTGTGTGGCAGCACATGTTGCACAGGACATATGTCCAACCATGGTTATCAATATCAGAATGGTGGGGTTTGATACCCGATCAGCTGCCACCATGTCTGGCAGCCACCGGAAGCACCCAGAGTACGAAGGGGTTTTTTTATCTCATGTGTAGCATGGTAGTTGTTGATTTTTGCATACGTCGTCTAGCCCTCTAGCCCCTATTTTTTTTATGGTGTCCATTTTATATCTGTGTCATGTATTTAACTACCGTATTTTTCGCTTTATAAGATGCATCCCAAATTTACAGATAAAAAAAGGGGTCCGTCTTATACTCTGGTGGTGTCTTACTGGAGGGGGGGGGCGGCAGCGGTGGTGCAGAGAAGTCACAGAGGCAGGGGCGGTGCTGGAGTAGGGTGATGCTGCTGACAGCGGTGGGGGCTGTGCTGGCTGTGAGGAGCAGGCCGGTGCGGCGGGAGTCCCAGATGCTCTGTCGGCGGTGTGGACTTCAAAAAAATGGCGCCCAGTGTTCTCAATGACAAGCCGAGATCTCAACACCTCCGGGCACCATTTTCCTAAAGTCCGCTGCTAGGAGATCAATACGCCGAAGGTGGAACGTGCACACATGAGATCTTGAGCCGAAAGCTCAATCTGCGCATGCACCGACTTCGGGCACCATCATTTGAAGTCAAAGCATCTGGGACACCGCCTTGCGCCACACAGCCACCGCAGCCCGCACAGACAGCCGCCCGCACTGACAACCAGCCAGCCAGCCGCCCGCACAGACAGACAGCCAGCCGGCTACCCGCACAGGCAGCCGGCTGCACAGATAGCCAGCTGCACAGAAAGCTGACTGCACAGACAGCTGGTCGCACAGACAGTCGCCCACTGCAGCCAGCACAGTGCCAATTCTCCACCTCACGGTAAGCTATATTCGGATTTTAAGACATACCCCTCATTTTCCTCCCAAATTTTTGGGAGGAAAACTGTCTTATAATCCTAAAAAATACAGTATTTAATATTCTCATGAATGGAGGCATACTCACCATCCAGCACCCCGCAGCGGCTCTAGAGATATCCTCCACTAAAAAACTACCAGGACCATTGCGAACTGCGATTTCGCAGAGTTGCTGAACGATGAGTATGCCTTCAATTATTATTCTAAAACCATGCATGCACAGAAAAAAATGAGTTCAAGTGTCGGACAACCCCTTTAAGCTGTTAGCAATGCAGGTACCCAGCAACGAGACCAGTCTGTAACAGAATTGCCAGCTCTGCGGATGCTGAAAGTTTCACTGAAAGGTCAGTAGTCAGTTCTTATTTCCCTTCTGCTGCATTCAGCCTAATCTGATTATACATGTGTAGGACACAGCTGCACACTGTATAATGGTTCCCCGGGTTTGATCAAATATCTACAATTTAGCTGACTAAACCTGCACATCTGTGACCGGCATGGAAATGCTTGAGGACGACTGACAATTCGTTCCTGAACTGGTCTAGTGCAACTCACATGCACAATGCTGATAAAAATTACGATGGAAAAATCTAATTTCTCATAGAGAGAGAAGGCATCTCACCTCCTGCATCCACTGACTGGTCTTTGGTAGTGATGGGCAGACCCGGACTGTAAAAGTACGAATCCATGCGGTTTCAAATGAACACGAGCACTGAACCTGGGCCCGGAGATCTCAGGAAAGTCCCTGTAATGATCCGAATCCGGCAACTCAGATAATAACAAAATAAAAAATTAAGAAAAAAAGGGGAAAGCAGGCCCGCTATAGTTACCGAGTCTCCCACACGGCTGTAAGGCTACTTACGGGGCCGCTTATTATCCTTCATACATATTCACTGTTTCCTCGTTCACCGGCAGCTCCCGCGTCTGATAGGCTGCCTGTGTGACATTGTGCTTGACTGCTTTCATTAGTGTAAAAATAAGTTTGTAAATAGGAGTAGGGTCCCCACAGATTATGAAACCCAGCAGAGATAAAGCATACGGCTACAGGCTGCAGCCTCCAGCCCTGTGCTTATCTTGGCTGTGTATCAAAATAGGAGAAGCAGCATGCTGCTTTTTGTAAAAAAAAATATACTTAAATGTATTTTTTTTAAAAACGACGTGTGGTTCCCCCTCAAATTTGATTACCAGCCATGATAAAGCTGACAGCTGGAGTCTGGTATTCTCAGGCTGGGGAGACTCATGCTTATTGGACCCCCCCAATCTAAAAATAGCAGCCTACAGCCACCCAGGATTGTTGCATCCATTAGATGCGACAATCCCAGAACTTTACTCAGCTCATCTTGATTGCTCTGATGTGGTGGCAATCTGTGTAGTAAAAGGTTTATAAAAGCTCACAGCTGCCACTAGGCCCTAGATTAGTAATGGGAGGCGTCAATGAGACCCCCCCCTCTCCATTACTAACCTGTAAGTGAAAAGAAACACATAGATCGAAGTCTGGTCAGATATCCAAGATCAATTCCGGGTTTTCTTTTAACTCGGTTGGACCCGCCAATTCTGGGTATCTGTGAGTCCATCCATCACTAGTCTTTGGTTTATATAAAAAAACAGCAGCCTTTTGATTTTAATAGTCAACATGTAATGCATCATTTTCCCTGTGGTTGCGCTGCAGAAGAAATGAACATTTGTTGCCATGTTCCTATATAGATTACAGCTGTGGATAACGCTGTATCGCATATTTTGCAGTGGGGTCCCTTCTAAAGAAAATACATTAGAATTCATTATAATCTGAAATATGGGAGGAGTGAAAAATTTACCAAATTTATTAATGACATGTGCCATTGTACCAGTAGCCCTCAGAGCTGCATGAAAGGCACATCAGCCAGCTAGCCTTTTCCATGCTTTGTACTGATGAGAGGTAAAAAAGCTGAAACAGTTGTCAACTAGAAACGGTGCAAAATGATTCAAATGTCCCAGTCCATAGGTCAAGGCTGTGATCGGAAGCAGGAGAACCGCCTTTAATCTAACGGCATCAATGGCTCATGATTAGCCGGCAGGTCACAACGTAAAGATTATGTCACGTCAGGCCGGCTGGACCTTCGTACAGCACATTGTGCCAGGTGAACCATTTTTCTTTACAATGCGATCATACTTGACAATTTTGGGTATATGCCATTTCCAACAGCGTAATGAAAATGTCAATTATTTAGAAGCTCTGCTAAAAAAAAAATCACCTAAGCCGCCAAATAAAAGAACCATTAAAACCTCACCCACCTTACTTGTCTTCATACGTATTGTAAAAATGTCAATAGGAAAAACTTGGCATTTAAAAAAAAATTGTAAATAATTGCCTTCCGGCCCCGGATAAATAAAGAGAAATAAATGCGACTATTTCATAAATGGATGTTCAAATGCAGGATTTACTCGGTTGGCGCTGGTGACTACAATAGTCTCACACAGGAAACGTATAATCATCCCATTCATGAAATAATGGAACACAAGGACGTGTCACATATCTGGGATGTAGGAATTATTATTGTGATCCTGAAATAAATACATTTATGCTAAAGAGTGGTAAGTGTAAAATATCACTCATCCAAGGTCCTCTTGTTCTGCCAAACAATAACACTGTCATACGCGCCGTTCATTCACTCTGATTTTTTGTATCTGATAGATGAACAAGTACTTTACTATTGATAAAATTATAGAAGTTATTAAGGAAAAGTGGCCAATCCCATAGTGAACTGGAAATATGTGGACTGCAGGTCTTTCCGGTCACGATTCCTCCACTCGGTGAGTCTTAAGGCCCCATTACACACAACGACGTATTAACGATATATTGCCGGGGTCATGAATTCCGTGACTCACAGCCGGCATCGTTAGCGACGTCGTTGGGTGTGACACCAACGAACGGCCGTTAACGATCAAAAATACTCACCTTATCGTTGATCGTTGACACGTCGTTCATTTTCAAACAAAATCGTTGATTATTGAGGATGCAGGTTGTTTGTCGTTCCCGAGGCAGCACACATCGCTACGTGTGACACCCCGGGAATGACAAACTACAGCTTACCTGCGGCCGCCGGCAATGAGGAAGGAAGGAGGTGGGCGGGATGTTACGGCCGCTCATCTCCGCCCCTCCACTTCTATTGGGCGGCCACTTAGTGATGCCGCTGTGACGCCGCAGGAACCGCCCCCTTAGAAAGGAGGCGGTTCACAGGCAACAGCGACGTCGCTAGGCAGGTAAGTCCGTGTGACCGCTCCTAACGATTTTGTGCGCCACGGGCAGCGTTTTGCCCGTGACGCACAAACGACGGGGCGGGTGCTTGCGTGTAAAGCCCCCTTTAGGTGTTGTGAGTGACACTATGGAACCAGAGCCATGCTGAGCTGTCAGTTTGGTGAGTGACAACTCAGTCATCCAATCTGGTGCTGGTGTAATAGGGTGTCCAGTGACCTACTGCCCCCAAATGTGTATGGTGAATTGGTTTACAAGAATGTACTGTATTTGTATATGCTTGTGTTTTACTGTATGGTATTTTGCACGTGTTCTCCTGTGTGATATGGCCGGCTGCCACTAGGTGTCACTGGTCCCCCAGTGTGAGGGAATGCAGAGGGAGTGACAGGACAGCAGGGGTTAAGTGGGGAGGACGGTCCCCAGCACAGGAGATATAGGGCAGAGGTTTTCCGGTTGCAGGGAGATAAGGACAAGGAGAGACAGTGAGTAGGACAAGAGAAAGGACCTGCAGGGTTGGATGAAGCAGAATGGATTGGGTGGTGTGGAGGTGACAGACAGAAGACACAGAAGGAAAGGAGGAGAGGAGAATACAGTGGAGGATAAGCTCGTCTGCAGCGAGGCATAATTACAGTAAGAAGTAAAGGAAAAGGGCGCCCCTTTCTTAGGCTGGCAACTGTAAGTACTCGTGGGAACACTAGAACAGCGGGAGCACCATCAGAAGGAGTTCTCCTGTTGCTAAAGAGTCAAGCTGTCAGACCAACCATCATGCTTAATGATTGGGTAAGAAAGGAGAGGATAAACCGCTCCTTGGTTGCCGTAACTATAGAGCCAGGCTCGGTACAGAAAAAAATGTATGTAACTGACGATGAAAAGTCTGCCTTGATGAAATGGAAACTGCCTGTGAGTCAACTATTTAGTAAAGTTATTGAAGTTGTATCTGGTGGTGGACTCGTCTCTCACAGTGCGGTGTGCAAGTCCGAAGCCAGATGCAGACCCAGACGTGCAGCAGTAGACAAGTACCACCTCCACACGAACTCCATACACCACTCTGCCCACTGTGTCTGTACTGTGCCGGGGTGGGTTTAGGACTGCAACCCTTGTCCACAACTGCCCCTCCCTGGCACTTTACATTGCGGTGTGCTGAGCTGTCTGTATGTTCATGGACAGTTCATCTGTCCAATCTGAGACTGGAAGGTGCTGGGCTTCTTCAGGCGCTTCTGGTTCTCAGTGATTTCCCAGCTAATTAGCTAAGCAGTCAGTTGTCGATCACTGCCAGTCTTAGCATTTGCTCATTGGTGCATGTTTCATGGGTGTGTCACAGGTAAGAGTCATATGGTTTCTGGCCATAGAAGGTGACAGCATTTGTCTGCGCAAAATGCTCCCTGACTTTACATTGTTCCTGCTGTCAGCATTCATTGGTATAGGTAGCTTTCCTGTTGGATTTTCATCCATTCCCCTTCCTTACTTGGACTGGTGCTGGTGATATTATTCAGTTCATTAATGCCCTGGCTGTAAGCAGATGGCTTGTTCTCTGTGGTATTATTGCTAAAAAATTTGCTGAACTTCTACCCGAGTCATCAGTGGATAAGTACATCATGCACTTTCCCCATGTGTCCTCCTTGTGTTGTTTATAGTGTTTAGTGAGGTTGACGGAGAGCTCATCCCATCAGTTCACTATTTAGGGCCCAGCACTAGGAATACCTAGGGTCAGGTATCCGGCTTGGTGCATAGGTCAAAAACCTATCTAGGGTGGTGAGGGACCCCAGGGACCAGCAGTAGGTTTAGTCATGGGTCACCATATTTCCCTTCCCTAGACACAGGGATTCCCTTCCATTTTGCCATTTGCTTGGTACTTCCCTATGCTTATTTGTGCTCTGTGTTTTGATCTATTGCTGCCAAACACTGAACCTCGTTTGACCATCTATTTGTCTTGCCCCTTTGCTTTTATCCTCTATCATACTGGTTTTCTGACCACGGAGCATGACCGGATTACGCTTTTTGTCTTTCTTTTTAGTTTACGACATGCTCTCTTGATATCTGACCGTGGAACATTTGACTACCCTGCCACATGGCTTGTTCATGAGTAGTGACTAGCGTCACATTACAACTGGCCAAATATTTTTTTTCCCTACCAAGTGATCCATTTTGTCCACTCTGTGATAAAGTGGTGAATCTGACCCAGATGGTTCAGGATATGGTTAGGGACCACCAGAAGCTAGAATCCTCACAGTCCCAGCCACAGGGGCAGTTCTCTAGTGCTTTGGGTCCTTCCCAAAATTCTCCTCTACCAACAGTAGTTATGAGTTCTGCACCTTCTAACATGCAATACGTCTCTCCTGAACCAGTAGTTGAAAAAAATAGTAGTAGTTAAAAAAAAATAAATAAAAATCAAGAAAAAGACTGTGTGCATACACCAACAAACCACTTCTGGAAATCCTCAATATCTTCAATGTTTTGAGCGATTTTTTTTTCCACCTCAGGTTTTGTAAAACGTTGGTTAAGAAAAAAGAAAGTACGTGTGACTTCTCTGAGAGGCTCTTGAAGGAGTCCGCTCCCAACTAGGCACTGTCAGAAGGCAGCAAAAAGAAACTCAAAAAGAGAGAAAACCTGCAGAACTTTTAATGAGAAGCCAACTTCTTTTTCATGGAAGAATATTACAAGCAAAGATAATAAAGCTTCAAATTTATTGAAGAAAAATGCAATTTTTTCCAATGATCAGACTTCTTCTCCCTCAAATCATTGCTCCAATCTATCTTCACCGAAGAGATGTTATCAGCTCACTGAGGGATCAGAGTACAGTTGCTGCCTGTAAAAGTCTATGGCGACGGAGAGGACAGGAGAGAGAAGCGAGACACAGAGGCTGACATGCACCAGAGAAAAATGCAAGATACACATCACTTAAAGGGAACCTGTCAGCAGATTTGGGGCCTATAAGCTGCGGCCACCACCAGCGGGCTCGTATATGCAGCATTCTAACATGCTGTATATAAGAGCCCAGGCCACTATGTAGATCGTAAAAATCACTTTATAATACTCACCTAAACGGGTGTCTCCGTTGTCCGATGCCGGTGCATCCTCTTTCGGCCATCTTCGTTCTCCTTCTGAAGCCTGTGTGCATGACTCGTCCTACATCATACACACTCGCCGATCCCGTGCAGGCGCACTACAATGCTTTGATCTGCCCTGCTCAAAGATGGCCGAAAGAGGAGGACCTGGGCTCTGATATACAGCATGTTAGAATGCTGCATATAAGAACCCACTGGTGGTGGCCGTAGCTTATAGCCCCCAAATCTGGTGACAGGTTTCCTTTAATGGCCAGAAAAAAATGTTCTTCTTCATTCACATAAACAGAACATCTTATTCTTAAAGGTCTCCTGAAAAGACAGGTATAATCTACAAAAAATAAGCATGGTATACAGCATATTGCTCTCTGAAGTTTTCCTCTCCACAGAGACATTCCTGACCAGAACTATGGCTCAAATCCTACTGCATGTGGTGAAGTTGAAGTGCCAGAACATCATGACGTTGGGGAGGTTTTCGTACAGTAATAGCAAAAAAAGAGAATTAGCAGCTGCACTTCACTAGAACTGTTGAGATGAGTGAACCCGAGGTTCAATGTTTGACAGTAGCAAATCACTAACGTGAGCAACGCTGTGCTCGTGTATGCCTAGTGAGAGCCACTTGCAGTGTTTGATCAGCTCGCAGTGTGGGTAACACCACCATGATCTGATGTAGTGTGTACGAAAAGAATGGAAAAACTCCACCACCCGTCCCCGGAAGTGATCTGTTTATGGCTGGCTGCATGTGAGCGAAGACCTGAATTCCATTGGGGGTTCAGGTCAACTCCAGGTCCCAAACCTAACTGTATCTAAAGCTCGGATGAACCCACTGAACCGAACTTTCACGGGTCCGCTTACTGTATGTCTATTGACCTGCCTATCTAATAATCTATGGGGGTCCCAGCAGTCAGACCCTCAATAGAACTTGATAGGGAAGCCCTTAGAATATTCTACACTTTAGAATGTTTGGAATTCATTGAAGATCCATAAACATCTGGCAGATCGGTGAGAGCCAAGGTCCAGAACATACCAGGTAAGGGCCTAGGTCCAGAACATACCAGGTGAGGGCCTAGGTCTGGAAACGACCACTGATCAATTAAATAACTGCCTTCCCTTTACCGGGCTCCTGCATGAGCATGTGCACAGGCAGGAGTAAAGGCTCATTAGAAAGTCCATGAGCTTATATATCGCTCATACAGGAGCCCAGTGCTTCTGCCTCCTAAAGAGAGTACTTCTTTGCAATGTTTTGAGCACTCTGTAGAATATTTAAAGACATTCAATATATAGAAACAGTGTAAAGTGTAGGTAAGTTTTCAAGGGTTATTGCCATTTGTTTACCATCTATACGAGGGGCGATCCAAAATTAATGATAATCGGTTATTTCTATTGCACACAGAAATTAAAATAAAATGTTTTCTTCTCTCTTAGGTACCCACTAGTCCAGGAAAAAAAAAATCACTTAAATAGGCCACGATTCCCGGGAGCTACATTCATTTGAATATGAACTGCCGAGGAGTGAACATCAAAATGGAAAAAAACGAGCTGAGAGCTGTCATCAAATACCTCTGCTTGAAAAAAATGACTACCAAAGACATATACAGCGACTTGGTGAAAACATTGGGGGACTCTTCTCCTCCATATTCCACAGTTGCACGCTGGGCCAAGGAATTTAAGCTGGGAAGAACATCGACGGAAGATGAACATCGAGAAGGACGCCCATCCACGTCCCTCAATGAAGAAAACGTGAAAAAAGTTGAAGAAGTTGTATTGGCAGATTGAAGAGTGACTATCAGGCATGTAGCTGAGGTCACAGGGATCTCATATGGCAGTATTCAAAGAATCCTTGCAAAAGAATTGCATATGAGAAAGGTCTCCGTGCGTTGGGTGACAAAAATGTTAACCGACTAGCAAAAGAAGAAACGAGTTGACATTTCAATAGCAAATCTCGAAAAGTTCCAAGCAGACAAGGAGAATTTTTTGTCACGTTTTTTGACCATGGATGAGACCTGGATCCACCACTTTGATCCCGAAACTAAACAACAATCGATGACATGGAAAAGAGCCGACGAACCGACGCCGAAGAAATATAAAGTGTCAAGCTCAGCAGGGAAGGTTATGGCGTCCATTTTTTGGGACGCTGAAGGAATTATTATGGTGGACTATTTGGAGAAAGGAGCCACTATTACCGGCTCCTACTACGCAGAACAAATAAGAAGATGGCGGGAGGCTATCAAGGAGAAAAGGCGTGGCAAATTGCGGGCTGGAGTGCTGTTTCATCAAGATAACACGCCGGCTCACAAAGCTGCAGTTGCCATGGCAACCATTCAAGAAGCGGGCTTTGAACTGGTACACATGATGAGTGATACCTTGCTGATCACTGAAGGTTTGTTAAACCAATCTGAGAACAAGGCTCTGAAAAGCCCTTTGAGTATGGAGTGATGGCATCATTCTTTGTCTATATTGTTTATATGTCTGCGACAGACAGATGAGCGCATGCTCTTCAGGCTGGGGCCACACGAGCGTATGAACATCGGATGCAATATGTTAATGGCCCCTGGCTCTAATTATACTGCGATGCAATCCTGTGATCAGATCACAGCTGCGGAGAAGGAGGGTCTAATCTCCCCATCTCCTCCATTGTCAGCTGATGCGATTAGCCCACTGCATTCCGGTGTCATCCGAGTGCAGAGCGATGTTTCACTCACACCCATAGACTTGTATGGGTGCGAGTGAATATGGATCGGATTACACCCGTAGCATGCTGCGATTGTTTTCTTGGTCCGATTAGGGCTGAGAAAAAAAAAAAATCGCAGAAGGGAACGGCTCCATTGAGTAACATGGGTCCGAGTGGAATGTGATTTTGATCGCTTCCAGCTGGCCTGTTTTACGCGACATCTGTCCTTTCCCTCATTCAAAGGGTATGTACACGACATACTGTTCAGGCAGATTCCTTTGGAAATCTGCATAAAAAATGCCATTCCATCTAGCATAAAGCCCACAAGCTAATGCCCCATATATACAACTAGTTTCATAGTATTTAGGGTTGAAAGTAGGCATAAGTCCATCAAGTCCAACCTATAGCCTAACATGTTGATCCAGAGGAAGGCAAAAACCCCATGAGTTAGATGCAAATTGCCCCATATTAGTGGAAAAATTATTTCTCTACTCCACATGCGGCAATCAGACTCGTTCCATGGATCAACGTCCCATCACACAATCTAGTGGCCACCTGTAATATATTTTTCAAGAAAGGCATCCAGGCCCTTCTTGTACTATGGTAGTGAATCAACCATTGCAACATCATGTGGCAGAGAGTTCCATATTCTCTCTGCTCTTACTGTAAAGAATCATCTGTAATTATGATTAAACCTTCTTTCTTCTAGATATAGAAGATACCCCTTGTTACCGTCGCAGGCCTAGGTGTAAAAAAAATAATAAGAAAAAATATCTCTGTACTGTCCCCTCATGTACCGTAAATATTTGTACAGTATAATAAGATCATCCCTAAGCCATTATTTTTTTCCAAGTAATCCAAGTTTAATATCTGTCTTGGTATTGCAGGTCACCCATTCCTTTAATAACGTTGGTCGCTCTTTCTCCGCACCTGCTGTAGTTCAGCCATGTCCCAATACACTTGAGCCAATTATTTCATTTGCTTTAGCAGCAGCTGCCTGACACTGGTCACTAAAGTTAAGATTGCTGTCAACCAATACACCCAAGTCTTTCAGTGACCATTTTAACCAGTGTTTTGCAATTTAGTACATAATTATACATTTTATTTCCTCTGCCCAAGTGCTTATATTTATCTATATATCTAGATTAAACTTCAATTTCCATTTCTCATCCCGAGCCTCCAACTTACACAAATCCTTCTGTAATATTAAAGTGAACCTGTGAGGTGCAATATGCACCCAGAATCATGAGCAGTTATGGGTGCATATTGCTAATCCATGCCTAACCGTCCCTGTATTTAGTAGCATAGATAAAGAGATCTTTAGAAAAAGTATTTCTAAAGATCCTTTGTGATATGCTAATGAGCGCAAAGACTAGTCATAGGGGTGTACCTTCCCCCGACTAGTCTGACCTCTTAGCATGCCCACAGGGACGTTCTAACATCGTACTCAATGCAGCATCACCAGAGGTCATGTGGTACTTGTATCTGGTGTCTCTGCTGTTGAGAAGTCCCGGTCGTGCGCAGTATGAAGCCAGGAGTACGTGTCCCGGCTTCAGCGAGGTCTAGTGTGCATGACCGTTAGTGCTAGGGACTTCTGAACAGCGGAGACAGCAGACACAGGTACGCATGTCACCGCTGGTGATGCTGCATTGAATAGCATGTTAGCACACCCCTGTGGGCATGCTACCATGCTAAGAGGGCGGAATAGTCGGGGGAAATAATGCCTTTACGACTAGTGCCTAAGCTCATTAGTATATCATAAAGGATCTTTAAAAATACTTTTACTACTTTTAATACTATCTATGCTACTAGATACAGGGACGGTTAGGCAGGGAATAGCAATATGCACCCAGAACTGCTCATGGTTCTGGGTACATATTACACCTGACAGCTTCCTTCTGAAGTATCCTCCTCTGTGTTAATTAGAGTTTAATATCATCTGTAAATACTTAATTTTTTTTCTATATCTCTCCTACAAGGTCAGTAATAAATATGTTAAAAAGAAGAGGGCCCAATACTGACCCCTAATATATACTACTGTTAACTGTGACCCAATCTGAGTATGTTCCATTAATTACCACCATCTGTTTGATATTATTGAGCTAGTTGTTAACCCAATTATACATATTTTCCCCTAGTCCCTTCACTCTCATTTTATGCACCACCCTTTCATGTGGCACCGTTTCAACCGCCTTTGAAAAGGTACCGGACTATAACTTCCAGGCTTGGATTTTGTCTCCTTTTTTAATATTGGCATAACATTTGCTATGCGCCAATCCTGTGATACCGACCCTGTTATTATGGAATATTACCAATAATAGTCTATCGTAGTAGAAAGTGATGACAGAAGTTAGGTGGGTTTTTTTTGTTTTTTTTTTAAGAAAATTATCTACAAAAGTTAATGATCGTTAATGTAGTCAATTTCTGCATCCATAGAAAATATTGCATGTGCTCAATACCTCTGGCTGGTTAGATCTCCAATGTTAGGATATGTTAATTACATTTATTAAAAATGCTGTATACCAACAATTAAATATTTAAAACTTGACTAATTACCCCTTTCATTAATAATCTCCAGCCGATACCCCATTGTATATGGATCCGTCCTCCTCTCCCCGAACCAACCAAGTGTCAGTGATCAGATTACGTTGTGGATAAATATATAGTGATTAAATAACTCTCGACATTTCTTATTACACAGTATGGTGTCCTTCACTCCTTGGTTTTACAAGCGGGGTGGGGGCGGTGGGGGGACACGTTACCATGGTAACGTCAGCAAATGCCGTCTGATGTTACTATGGCAATTCCTCCATGCTGCCAGATATGGTTTGCACAAATGATCCTAACTTGTAATGAGATTTTTCTTCTTATATCCATAATCATCTTTATTCTCTTTTTTTTTTTATTTGAGAAATAGGTCACTTATTTATCTTGTCTTCTATTAAAGGGGCTTTTTTTTACTTTATATCAGTGAAGCAAAGAACTGGAAATGTAGTATAATTGAGGCTAATGGATCCTGTCCCTAAAAGCTGGCTAAAAGATGTAGATTTTTTCTAAGTTTCTATGAAGATGAAGATCTAGAAGATGTGTTCTCGTCTAGGCCGTCTTCATAATTAGGCTGGGGCTTATCACAGATTCCCAATGGGATTTAGGTCTGGACTGTAACTGGCAATTCACGTACACAAATATACTTTGATCTAGTCCATCCATTGTAGCTCTGGCAGGATATTTAATGTGGTTGTCCTGCTGGAAGGTGAACCCACGCCCCAGTCTTTTGCAGCCTCTATCAAGTTCTCCTCCAGAACTACCCTTCACTTACCTCCATCTTACCATGAACTCTAACCAGCTTCCCTATCCTTGCTGAAGAAAAACCTCCCCATAGCATGATGGTGCCACCACCATGTGTGACTGTGGGGATGGTGTTAGTGTTAGTTTTTCGCTACACAACATTTTTTCATTTTGCCCAAAAAGTTCTAATTTGGTCTCATCTGACCAGAGCAACTTATTCTACATGCTCATTGTATCCCCTACATGGCTTTTTATATTCTACAAAAGTGATTTTTTTTTTATATCAGCTTTCCGAAATGGCTTTCTTCTTGCCACTCCTCCATAAAAGCCAGATTTGTGGAGTATGAGACTAACCTTCAAGCTAAGACCTAACAATAACTCCCAAGCTAGAACCTAACCCTAACTCTCAGGCTAGGACCTAGCCCTATCCCTCAGGCTAGGACCAAACCCTAACCCTCAGGCTAGGACCTAACCCTCAGGCTAGGACCTAACCCTCAGGCTAGGACCTAACCCTAACCTTCAGGCTAGGACCTAACCCTCAGGCTAGGACCTAACCCTAACCTTCAGGCTAGGACCTAACCCTAACCCTTAGGTTAGGACCTAACTTAACCCTCAGGCTAGGACCTAACCTAACCCTCAGGCTAGGACCTAACCCTAACCCTCAGGCTAGGACCTAACCCTAACCCTCAGGCTAGGACCTAACCCTAACCCTCCCTCTAGGACCTAACCCTAAACCTCAGGCTAGGACCTAACCCTAACCCTCAGGCTAGGACCTAACCCTAACTCTCAGGCTAGAACCTAACCCTCAGGCTAGGACCTAAAGCTAACCCTCATGGTAGAACCTAACCTAACTCTCAAGTTAGTTCTTACATCTACAATGAACTGGTATAACTAGTAGAATTTGCAACTTCTGCTAAACACAGACAAGTTGATTACTAACCGCACAATACAGTAAAAAAATTCTGAGGTTCACCATGATGAAAGACAGACTTGGTGGAGATATGAAATGCGCACTATACTGTGATTGACTGGCACCGGCATGTTTTAGTGAAGCCTCCTCAATAGAATTAATTGGGGTCCAGTTACCAGGAAGGTTTCCTCACAAACCATCCTCATTATATGTCAATTGTCCTGATTTTGATTTCCTGCTAAATTGTTACTCTCCTTATTCTTTCAGCTGAGATTTTGATCTCGTCAGGAAGTATAGCACAGTTCTTAAGATTTGCTCACTCCAGCTGTGCTGTTAATTTAATTCTTCAGTCATTAGAAAGTTACATGAAAAAAAAATGTTGAATTTTAATCAAGAAAAACTAATTTGCAAAAATGTAAAGTTGCAAGTCTGCATGGAAGGAGGTATACAGAAATAAATCGATTGCAGTGGGATGGAATATAATGATATATATAGACATCATTTACTTAATCACCTGCTACCAATGCAAGATTTTCTTTCTTTTTTTTGCACCTCTAGAGATTTGGACTATGAGTTCTGGGGTACCATTACTTGGTGAGTGGGAGAGGAGATATATTATTTTATTTTACATTTGCAATTCCTGACTATGCACTATGGGTCAAATTCAGCCAAGCTTTTATACCAATGTTCAGGTGTAAAAAGTTTTGAAAAGTCATAGAATTTTGGCACAACTTCCAGACGCACTAAGTTTATGTGACTTTTGGTGTTCTCACGCCATTTTCGCCCTTTCTATGACAAAGTGGGTGAAGCCTTGGCAGGGCGGGGATGTGGCAACCGCCACTCATCAAATTCATGACTTCAACTTTACTCCAGCAAGGACGGAAGGTTTTGTGGCAAAAAGCATAGAGTTGTCCACCACTCATCCGACGCTCCTCATTCGCTTCTTCATGGATCAGGAACATCTAACTCCAGCCATGTCCTCATCAAGACTGATGTGAACAATGCCATTCTTTATGTATTGGGCCTATTGAATGAGTATTAGATATTTTCTGGTTACGCTTGAAGCACCGAATGTTATTACAGATCCTTTTTTACAGATACATAATATGGAATCCAATAAAAGCTAAGGGGCCCCTGCGATCAGCTGTTACCAGCCCATCGGCGGATGAATGTCAACTGTCCTTGAATGGAGCTCCATGAAATGTGTAGTGGTCACAGCCAAGGACGCCTGCTCAGCTAATATTTTATAGACTATGCAGTGGCCATTACACTGCGAACAAACCTGTGCTGTTTCTCTCCATTTAACGTTTATGTCCGGCTGCCTCTAAAGCTGATTGGTGGGGATGCTGGGAGTCAACCCCAAACCAGCTCTGGTGGTAGATGGATGTCAACAGTCAATGAATGGAGCTCCATGCGATGTGTAGTAGTCACAGAAAGGACGCCTGCTCTGCTCCTATTTTGTACACTGTGCAGTGGCCACTACACTATGAACAGAGCTGTGCTGTTCCTCTCCATTTAACGTTTATGTCTAAAACTGATCAGTGGGGATACTGGGAGTCAACCCCAAACCAATCTGCTACTGATGACTGATCCATATTTATAGGCAAAGAATACAGGACTGGAGAGGACAGCAGTTCAGGGGAGGTCCAAGTGACAAGCCAAAGAGAAGCCCAAATGGTGGTGATGGAAAAGGTCAAAAGGGTTTCACTGTTTGGGAAGACCCCTGTTGCCCAGTAGAAGTAAAAAGAAAAAAAGTGCCTTACCCACCTCCTTCGGGTCCCTCTGCCATTGCTCCTAATGGCTCTTAATGTCTATGTATACGTTGCTGCAGTCAATAACCAAGCTCAATGGCTAAACCCAACTTGACTGCACCAGGAGGTCCAAGACTCTGAACTTAGTGATTAGCTGCAGTGCTGTTGATGTGAAGTCAGCACTGTAGACAATAACAGACAACGGGAACAACTGTGGAGACTCAGCACTGGACCAGGGGAGAGTTTTGTTGTTTTTTTTTAAAAACTGCAGCTAGGGAACAGGGTTTTCCCAAAACTGGAAAACCCTGTTAAGTTTATATAGAAGAGATGTTAAAGACAGAGGAGATCACATAAAAAAATAAAAAGTTAGGAAAAGAAGATGAGAGGTGAAATCCAGCACCAGGATATAGAGATTGGGGCATCAGTGGTCAACTGGAATCACGTCGAACCCTTCCAAGGATAGACCTTGGCTTCTGCCTCCCTTATTTTGGTTCAGAAAAGAGACTGTCTCCGTAGCAGGGAGGAATGGGGTATTTTAAAAATAGAAATCACAGATATGGGGGTACCCCAGGTTGTACAGTTTAGTGGTGACTTGTTCTGACCTTACTGGGCAACATTCAGGTAGTGGTGCACCGGCGAGCATAGAGATGGTTCCAGTTTAGTAAGCCACGGATGAATGACCTTCAATGGGCAGTTTATCAGTAGGGTGGAGACTGGGAATAGTAAGATGTCTCCAGGCCATGTGTCAGAAATGCCTATATATAGGAGATAACTATGAGCTGACTTCCCCATTTCCAGGCCCTTCCAGCAGCCGTGGATTCTCACTGGCATATGGTACCACACATTCCGTTGACACGCGCTGTGCACATTTACAGATCTAGTCTTAATGACTCTTAGTAAGGGAATGCAATTATATTTTTTTGTGAAAGAAAGTGAACAAATGGGTGGAGTCAACAAATTACCGCTAACAAGCAATTCGAAGATTAATAGAGAGTTATCGGAAATCCTGTTCCGTCTCACAGGGGAACAGATGTGCAGAGGGGGAACGGACAAATTCCGCTTAAGCGAGGCTGTTTTAAGCAATGAAAGGACATAAAATAGTAGACAGCTGCAAGTCAGTCAGTAACACGAGACAAGAGGAATCTGGGGAGGACAGATAGCATTGTGTATCATCAGCACATAAACCACGCCGAAGCCCACAGGAATTAATCAGCTGACTGAAGCCATGTGCATAGAGGGAGAACAGAAGGATGGAGTTCAAGGACAGAGGATTGGAGCGAGTGAATGACAAAGAGCGAGCGAGAGTAGGAACCAAACGAGAAACACCGAGGACACAAACTGCGTTACATAGCGCAGCCTTTTTGCTAAATTGTTCCAAAAAATGAACCCCACCAAGAATACTGGAATTGACTGATCTACCATTGTAATTCAGGGGCTTAATAGTTTGCATTGCTGTTATCAGACGCTGATTGAAAAATTGAAACGTCACATTAAAAATATACAGTATATTACAAGTGATTGAAAACCGGTCCTGCTCTGCCCCAGGTCGTGTGACACAAAGTGAGGTTTTAATACTAAAGGATAGGACCATACTGATTGGGGTATACCTTGTCAGTGAGGGATGGCTGTTACACTTTTCATTTTATAAGACGCACTGGATTATAAGACGTACCCCAAATTTAGAGAAAAAAAGTTTAAAAAAATATAGGGTTCATATAATAATACAGTGACGTCTTACCGGAGGGGGCAGCAGCGGCGGTGGAGCAGGGTCATAGGAGAAAGGGGCGGTGGTGGAGTAAGTTGATGCTGCGGATAGTGCGGCGGATGTCCCAGATACTCGCTGCGAGTGTTGTGAAGCAGGAAGCTGGAACATCCAGAAACTTAGCAGTGCCGGATTCAAATAAATGGCGCTCGTAGTCGGCGCGTGCACAGATTGAGCTATCGGCTCAATGACAAGCAGAGATTTCATCTGTGCACACACTATTTTCCTTAAGTCCGCTGCTGGGAGACCAATGGGCCGGAGGCGGCGCGTGCGCAGGTGAGATCTAAAGCTGAGAGCTTTATCTGGTCACACGCCGACTCTGGGAGCCATTATTTGAAGCACGCACCGAAGACATTTTCAGAATGACCCCTGTATCACCGCCCGCAGCGATTACTAGCGCCACCTGCAGCAATCAATAGCACCACCCGCAGCACAGCCCCCAGCATTGCCTCTGCCTTCTGTGACCATTTTTCACCCCCCACCGGTAAGGCCGTGCTCACATCAGGGGTATTTTGCCTCAGGGCCAGATCCGGTACAAATGCGTTTCAGCTCCATTCATTTCCTATGGAATCGAGGCAACATGCGGTCACATGCCGTGCATGTGACTACATCCCGCAGCAACTCCATTGGAGGTGAATTGAGCTGAAACGCATTTGTACCGGATGCAGCCCTGCGGCAAAATACCGCTGATGTGAGCGGCGCCTACGCTACATACAGCTTATAAGATTTCCAAAAATTTGAAGAGGAAAGTGTTTCTTATTATCCAAAAAATATAATACTTACTCACTGCAGTGGATATGCTCATTTTTGAAGACTTTTTTTTTTTTAATAACCGCAGTGTGAACATGCTCCTGAACACTGCATATATACCAGCTTATTCTCCGGATCATTTCTTTGGTTTTGCAAAGTAATTGAAAACTACAATAGTCATTTACTTGAGTCTGCATTCAGATAGATGTGATATGGGCCCTGTTTTAGGGTCTGCGCTACGACCACAACACTAAGATCTTCAGCAATTAAACAAAACCAAACAAAAACATGAATAAGGAGCTATTTGGTGACATACGTACAAATCTGCTAATCTGAAGGAGGTTTGGATGTTCAAATCATAACATTGACCCACATTACTGTCTTCTGAGGCAGCCTTAGGCCCCTTTCAGACGTCCATGTTTGTGACAGCCGTTTTTAACACTGATGACACACGTACCCATGTTAATCTGTGTTGTTACTCACACATCTGTGTTTTCCCATGGACTGTGTGGCACTGCACACACACGCAGAGACATGTCAGTTTTTTCTCCGGTAGTACGGGTGTCACACGGACCGCACACTGATGTGATCCGTGTGACATCAGTGTGACACGTACCGGGGAAAACACGTGTCTTTGAAAAAATTATTTTCTATACTCACCTTCTTCAGTGATGTTGTCTCCTGCTTTCAGGCCTGCTCATTATACTCATGCATAGTCACTGCATCACGGAGCTGGAAGCAGCAGCAGCACCAGAGATAGCAGCGCCAGGGACAGGTGAGTATCCAACAAGCAATATGTGTGCAGTGACGTTAAGAGATCATCGGAGTATCCAATGAACTCGGATGACCTCTTGTTGACACACGCACTACCGCGGGTGTCACAACAGTGATTTCACGGGTTCATCACAGTTCATTGGGAACGCTAATGAACCTGTGAAGTTACTGTTGTGACACCCGTGGAGGAACAAGTGATGCTGGGGTGTCATCAGGAGGTCATCCGAGTTCATTGGATACTCTGATGCCCTCCTGAACGTATCTGCATACACATTGCTTGCTGGATACTCACCTGTCGCTGCCACTGCTGTCTCCAGTGCTGCTTGCTGGATACTCAACTGTCCCCGGTGATGCTGCTGCTTCAAGGTCCACGGTGCAGTAAATATGCATGAATATAATAAGCGGGCCTAAAAGCAGGAGACAACATCGCCAAAGAAAGCACCGCAAGAGAAGGTGAGTATAGAAAATCATTTTACTTCAAAGACATGTGTTAGCTCCGGTATGTGTCACAGTGATGTCACACATAGGCAAACGCTGATGTCACACGTATGACCATACCATACTTGTTTAAACACCGACGTCTGAAAGGGGTCTTAGAGCTCACGTTTCGACCCCTACTACTGCTTCATAAGCCTCCAATTTTATCTGAGTCTGAAGGTGTCAAATCCACCATGGTTGCTTAAGGGTAATATCTCTGTACCAGACCACTGGAGCCAAAACTGTACCCCATAGACCCAATGTGGCCTCATACAAAGGAACCATGCAATGTCATTCAGACTTTATGGATAGAGATCACCAATCTGCCCTTACATTGCCAGCTGGATCCTCTCTCTTCTGTGACATTGTCAATGGATGATGATATTATTTCTGATTTGTCCTAATAGTATGTGCACTGGATACAGGGATAGTAAAGTGCTATTTAACGTAATTATTTATTACAGGATTATTACTCATTTCTATTACAAAGTTATGTTATCCAGTGTGAATATATATTTGTCTATTAGTATACTGCTTATCTAATAAATTTGTTTTAGAAAAAGTAATTTTATGATATTACTGACACTATTTTGTATGACACGTGTGAAATACATTTATGGAAAAAAGAGGTACAAATTACTGACTACATCACGGTGCTGATTTCCAAACTAGCCATATTCAATAACGCCATTTTGTACCCATATGTGTCGGCTACGTCTGCCAATGTTTTACTTCTGTATATGCCTCCAACTTGGCCCAAAGGTAATTCCCTGATTAAGGCCCCTGATGTACCTATTTATTCCTCCGACTGAGCCCATACTGTACCGTTTTGTGCCTTAAGATCACACTGTACCTCTGTGTGCCTCCTGTTTGGGCCCATACTGAACCTCTTTCTGCCTCCAACTAGGGCCCATACTGTACCTCTGTGTGGCTCCAACTAGGGCCTATACTGGACCTCTGTGTGCCTCCAACTAGGGCCCATACTGGACCTCTGTGTGCCTCCAACTAGGGCCTATACTGTACCTCTGTGTGCCTCCAACTAGGGCCCATACTGGACCTCTGTGTGCCTCCAACTAGGGCCCATACTGGACCTCTGTGTGCCTCCAACTAGGGCCCATACTGTACCTCTGTGTGCCTCCAACTAGGGCCCATACTGGACCTCTGTGTGCCTCCAACTAGGGCCTATACTGGACCTCTGTGTGCCTCCAACTAGGGCCCATACTGGACCTCTGTGTGCCTCCAACTAGGGCCTATACTGGACCTCTGTGTGCCTCCAACTAGGGCCCATACTGGACCTCTGTGTGCCTCCAACTAGGGCCCATACTGGACCTCTATATGTCTCCTGTTTTGGCCCATACTGTACCTCTGTGTGCATCCTGTTGGGCACATACTGTACCTCTGTGTGCCTCCTGTTGGGACCATACTGTACCTCTGTGTGCCTCCTGTTTGGGTCCATATTATACCTCTATGTGCCTCTTAGTTGGGCCCATACTGTACTTCTGTGTGCCTGTTATTTGGGCCCATACGGTATCTCGCCTCCTGTTTGGGCCCATACTGTACCTCTGTGTGCCTCTTATTTGGGCCCATACAGTACCTATGTGTGTGTCCTGTTTGGGAACATACTGTACCTCTGTGTGCCTCTTGTTTCGGCCCATACTGTACCTCTGTGTGCCTTCTTTTTTGGCTTATACTGTACCTACAGTCAGGGCCAGAAATATTTGGACAGTGACACAAGTTTTGTTATTTTAGCTGTTTACAAAAACATGTTCAGAAATACAATTATATATATAATATGGGCTGAAAGTGCACACTCCCAGCTGCAATATGAGAGTTTTCACATCCAAATCGGAGAAAGGGTTTAGGAATCATAGCTCTGTAATGCATAGCCTCCTCTTTTTCAAGGGACCAAAAGTAATTGGACAAGGGACTCTAAGGGCTGCAATTAACTCTGAAGGCGTCTCCCTCGTTAACCTGTAATCAATGAAGTAGTTAAAAGGTCTGGGGTTGATTACAGGTGTGTGGTTTTGTATTTGGAAGCTGTTGCTGTGACCAGACAACATGCGGTCTAAGGAACTCTCAATTGAGGTGAAGCAGAACATCCTGAGGCTGAAAAAAAAGAAAAAATCCATCAGAGAGATAGCAGACATGCTTGGAGTAGCAAAATCAACAGTCGGGTACATTCTGAGAAAAAAGGAATTGACTGGTGAGCTTGGGAACTCAAAAAGGCCTGGGCGTCCACGGATGACAACAGTGGTGGATGATCGCCGCATACTTTCTTTGGTGAAGAAGAACCCGTTCACAACATCAACTGAAGTCCAGAACACTCTCAGTGAAGTAGGTGTATCTGTCTCTAAGTCAACAGTAAAGAGAAGACTCCATGAAAGTAAATACAAAGGGTTCACATCTAGATGCAAACCATTCATCAATTCCAAAAATAGACAGGCCAGAGTTAAATTTGCTGAAAAACACCTCATGAAGCCAGCTCAGTTCTGGAAAAGTATTCTATGGACAGATGAGACAAAGATCAACCTGTACCAGAATGATGGGAAGAAAAAAGTTTGGAGAAGAAAGGGAACGGCACATGATCCAAGGCACACCACATCCTCTGTAAAACATGGTGGAGGCAACGTGATGGCATGGGCATGCATGGCTTTCAATGGCACTGGGTCACTTGTGTTTATTGATGACATAACAGCAGACAAGAGTAGCCGGATGAATTCTGAAGTGTACCGGGATATACTTTCAGCCCAGATTCAGCCAAATGCCGCAAAGTTGATCGGACGGCGCTTCATAGTACAGATGGACAATGACCCCAAGCATACAGTCGAAGCTACCCAGGAGTTCATGAGTGCAAAAAAGTGGAACATTCTGCAATGGCCAAGTCAATCACCAGATCTTAACCCAATTGAGCATGCATTTCACTTGCTCAAATCCAGACTTAAGACGGAAAGACCCACAAACAAGCAAGACCTGAAGGCTGCGGCTGTAAAGGCCTGGCAAAGCATTAAGAAGGAGGACACCCAGCGTTTGGTGATGTCCATGGGTTCCAGACTTAAGGCAGTGATTGCCTCCAAAGGATTCGCAACAAAATATTGAAAATAAAAATATTTTGTTTGGGTTTGGTTTATTTGTCCAATTACTTTTGACCTCCTAAAATGTGGAGTGTTTGTACAGAAATGTGTACAATTCCTACAATTTCTATCAGATATTTTTGTTCAAACCTTCAAATTAAATGTTACAATCTGCACTTGAATTCTGTTGTAGAGGTTTCATTTCAAATCCAATGTGGTGGCATGCACAGCCCAACTCGCGAAAATTGTGTCACTGTCCAAATATTTCTGGACCTAACTGTATGTGTGCCTCTTGTTTGGGTCCATACTGGACCTCTGTATACCTCTAATTTGGGCCCATACTGTACCTCTGTGTGCTTCTTAGATGGGCCCATACTGTATTTCTGTATGCCTCTTATTTAGGCCCACACTATACCTCTGAGTGCCTCTTATTTAGGCTCATACTATACCTTTGTGTGTCTCTTGTTTGGGCCCATAATGTCCCTCTGTGTGCCTCTTATTTAGGGCCATACTGTCCCTCTGTGTGCCTCTTATTTAGGGCCATACTGTCCCTCTGTGTGCCTCTAATTTAGGCCCCTACAGTATCTCTGTGTGCCTCTTATTTAGGCTCATACTATACCTTTGTGTGTCTCTTGTTTGGGCCCATAATGTCCCTCTGAGTGCCTCTTATTTAGGGCCATACTGTCCCTCTGTGTGCCTCTTATTTAGGGCCATACTGTCCCTCTGTGTGCCTCTTATTTAGATCCATACAGTGTCTCTGTGTGCGTCTTATTCGGGCCCATACTGTACCTCTGTGTGCCTCGTATTTGGGCCTATACTGTGTCTCTGTGTGCCTCCTGCTTGGGCCCATACAGTATCTCTGTGGGCCTCCTGTTGGGCTTATACTGTACCTCTGTATGCCTCCTGTTGGGCTTATACTGTACCTCTGTATGCCTCCTGTTTGGGCCCATACTGTCCCTCTGTGTGCCTCTTATTTAGATCCATACAGTGTCTCTGTGTGCGTCTTATTCGGGCCCATACTGTACCTCTGTGTGCCTCGTATTTGGGCCTATACTGTGTCTCTGTGTGCCTCCTGCTTGGGCCCATACAGTATCTCTGTGTGCCTCCTGCTCGGGCCCATACAGTATCTCTGTGGGCCTCCTGTTGGGCTTATACTGTACCTCTGTATGCCTCCTGTTGGGCTTATACTGTACCTCTGTATGCCTCCTGTTTGGGCCCATACTGTCCCTCTGTGTGCCTCTTATTTAGACCCATATAAAGGTGCATTTTCCCTAATCCGCTGGGAGCCGATGTCTCAGCAGCATCATTCCTGTCTTTCTCTATTAAGTCCTTCATGTGTCTAATTTCAGGCTCCCCCCTAAATGAATGGCAGTAGATTTTACAGAGTGTTTATACTGATGCAGTCATATTCAGCGCTGCTCTGAGACTATTAAATACTGCCTTCTATCTTTAATTAGGCTGGAAAATTTCATACATCTGTGGTTTGGGAGTCCTTGTCAGCCCACTAGATTGAATCACATGGATGCTAGTATCCTCTAGCCATCAAACAATTGATTTTTGCAGGATTCTGCTCAGATTTTGCTTCGGGGACAGGAGATATGTTCATTCATTTGTCAGTCACTTTGCCTATGCTTCACTGGAAAGAAGGCTTTGGATTCTCATTTTTTTTTCTGGTCATTTGCAAAAAATATATGTAAAAGAAAAACCCCTTAAAATATATAACGGGTGTATTCCTTCTATGGGTTGGCAGATTTAAGCTTGTATTGAATCTGTGTGCAGCTCGCACATCGCTTAGAGGAGCATATGTGACGGACTGGAATTGCGCAGTGATGTTTACATACAAAAATTTGGTGAGCAGCTCACTTATTGCAAATACAGATGGCACACGTCGGTGCGGGGAATATGTGCTGTTAAAATGAATGAAATTGAGTGCAATAAATAAGTAAAAGTAGAGAAAATAGTAATACAAAAATAAAGCAAAATTTGCAGAACTGATATCAGCTACCATGGTCTCTCTATGGTCATCTATATGTCTTAATTTACCCACTGACAACATCATTTTGCGCCTGGTTAATACATATTAAACATTAATGCAATAAATAAGTAAAAGTAGAGAAAAAATAGTAATACAAAAATAAAGCAAAATTTGCAGAACTGATATTAGCTACCATGTCTGATTGGGATTATCCATATGTCTTAATTTACCCACTGACATCATAATTTTGCGCCTGGTTAATACATATTGCACATTAGTGCAATAAATAAGTAAAAGTAGAGAAAATAGTAAAAAAAAAAAATAAAACAAAATTTGCAGAACAGATATAAGCTACCATGTTTCACTGGGTCATCCATAAGTCTTAATTTACCCACTCACATCATCATTTTGCCCCCCGGTTAATACATTCACATGAGTGACTAGGTCTTATTGAGGTCATCCATGTGTCTTAATTTACCCACTGACATCATCATTTTGCACCTGGTTAATACATATTGCACATTAGTGCAATAAATAAGTAAAAGTAGAGAAAATAGTAATAGTAAACTTTGCAGAACTGATATCAGTTACCATGTCTCACTTGGGTCATCTATATGTCTTAATTTACCCACTGACATCATTTTGCACCTGGTTAATACATATTGCACATTAGTGCAATAAATAAGTAAAAATAGAGAAAATAGTAATAGCAAACTTTGCAGAACTGATATCAGCTACCATGTCTCCCTGGGGTCATCTATATGTCTTAATTTACCGACTGCCATCATCATTTTGCACCTGGTTAATACATATTGCACATTAGTGCAATAAATAAGTAAAAGCAGAGAAAATATAATCAAAATTTGCAGAACTGATATCGGCTACCATGTCTCCCTGGGGTCATCCATATGTCTTAATTTACCCACTGACATCATCATTTTGCGCCTGGTTAATACATATTACACATTAGTGCAATAAATAAGTAAAAGTAGAGGAAATAGTAATACAAAAATAAAGCAAACTTTGCAAAACTGATATCAGCTACCATGTCTTACTGTGGTCATCCATGTGTCTTAATTTACCCACTGACATCATAATTTTGCGCCTGGTTAATACATATTGCACATTAGTGCAATAAATAAGTAAAAGTAGAGAAAATAGTAAAACAAAAATAAAGCAAAATTTGCAGAATGGATATCAGCTACCATGTTTCACTGGGGTAATCCATGTGTCTTACTTTACCCACTCACATCATCATTTTGCGCCTGGCTAATACATTCACATGAGTGACTAGGTCACTGCCCCCAACCAGGTCAATACATTCTACTCCTACGCTAGGATCACTCTCATGATAAGTCTGTTTGCAATTTTTTTCATTTCAGTCCACGTCATGACACTTCTCTGTAACCTGCAGTCCTAGCTTTAGTCATATTATCACATGACTGTACAGGTCACTGGCTCCCACAACATAAACATACTCTTCTCCTGCAGCTAGCTTGATTTTTCTGATCTGATTAGGTACAGGATTTTCTTTTCTCACCTAATTTATGACATCACAGCTGTCATGTTCATCCATGCACAGCCTAGTATAAAAGGATTTCTGGGCATACCGGTTATTAAAGCACTGTAATGTGTATTAGAAATGAAGAGACTTAAAAATTTGGAAGCTGCTAAAATTCTGCTCTGTTTCTGTGTTATCACATGCTCCTTATAACTATGGTATATTCAAAGCACAGAGTTCAGGATTTCCTGTCTGTGCTTTGAATTACTCAGCCAGCAGCTGTGCAGTGAGCTCTGAGTAGTGATATCATGAGGGGAGTGGCCTGTGATCCTCAGGATGATGTGAGTGACTTGAGGTGTGCTCATGGAGGAATGGATATTAGGAAAAGCACACTGCACGTGCCACACAAAAAAATGTATAAGCTTGTGACTTTTGCCCAAGGGAATGGAGCTACTATAGTATATTGAAAGCACAGAGCTCAGGATTTCCTGTCTGTGCTTTGAATTACTCAGCCAGCAGCTATGCAGTGAGCTCTGAGTAGTGATGTCATGAGGGGAGTGGCCTGTGATCCTCAGGTAGATGTGAGTGACTGGAGATGTGCACATGCAGAAAGGGATATCAGGAATTGTAGGCTCCACACAGAACAAGCTTATCGACTTCTGTCTTTTGCCAGAGGCGATGGAGCACTTATTGCTACATTACAATATACTGAGCCTGTGTGGTGCCAACATGTAACATTACTAACAGAAGACTCTAAGAATAGCACTGTCATGGATGACAGACAGCCCTGTGGTTTCCGACTGTAGAAGGTCGCAGTGTTTGGCTACACAAACTTCTCCCTGACCTTCTATTCTTCATGCTGTGGTATAAATGGTATCCTATGTATCTTCTCTGCTTGGAGTTAATCCCTTTCCTTTTAGGACCCTGCTGATATCCTCACCTTTCAGCTGTTAATCATCATCACTTCCCCTTGTGTCCTTAAATACCTACAGGTCCCCATGGTGTTTGCTGGTGCTAGTTATATTTCTATAGAGGCCTTGGATGCATGCAGTCGGCTTGTATTCATCTGAAGAAACATTGTTGTTTGTTACTGTTTCTCTCCCTGAGTTTTCTTGGATATAAGTTATTTGTTCACTTCCACCTATTTGTGCTCCCTGTGTTTTCTTTACAGCTTAGTGGGGTTGACTAAGCGCTCATCCCATCCATTACTTACCTAGGGCCTAGTTCAGGGTCAACCGGGGCCAGGTGTCTTGCTTCGTGCATAGCTCGGAACCTATCTAGGATGGTCGGGGAGCCAGGGAAAAGTTTGGTTAGGGATCACCATCTCCCCCTTTCCTAGACACATGGTTTCCCTTCTTTTCACCGTAAGTGTGGTACTTCCCAATACCTAGCGTGACAACCACACACCAGAAGAAGTAGTTACAATGTTTAGAAAAATAGTTTATGTGCAGCAATCTCTCCATCTTGAGACTGTTTAGGAGTCTTATGATGGTGCTCTGTAAGTGGAGTGGACTGGCGCTGAGGGTAGGAGAGTGTGAACTGTAGGACAGTAGGACACATACAGTGCTTCTTGGGAAATGTAGTCTAGAGGTGCAGAGGGTGAGTGGGCCGAAGTTCAAGACATAAGCAATAACACACCACAAGGATGGCCACAGGGAACTGAAGGGGAGCTAAAAGATTAAAATACAGGTAACAGGGGAGTATGAGAACTTATTTCAGCAGTTAAGGGGGCTTTACACACTAACGAGATGTCGTTGGGGATCATGGAACTCGTGACACACATCCGGCCTCGTTAGTGTCGTCGTTGCGTGTGAAACGTACGAACGACCGCTAACGATCAAAATTACCTAATCGTTGATCGTTGACACGTCGTTCTAATTCCAAATATCGTTGCTGTTGCAGGATGCAGGTTGTTCGTCGTTCCTGAGGCCGCACACATCGCTACCTGTGACACCCCAGGAACGAGGAACAACACCTTACCTGCGTCCTCCGACAACGAGGTGGGCGTGACTTTCTTTCGGCTGCTCTCCGCCCCTCCGCTTCTATTGGATGGCTGCCGTGTGACGTCGCTGTGACGCCGCACATACCGCCCCCCTTAGACGTCGCCAGGCAGGTAAGTCTGTGTGACGGGTGTTAGCGATGTTGTGCGCCACGGGCAGCGATTTGCCTGTGACGCACAAACGACGGGGGCGGGTGCTTTCACCAGCGACATCGCTAGCGATGTCGCTGCATGTAAAGCAGCCTTTACTGCAGATCATTTTTTTTTTTTTTTTTTGCAAACCCCTTCAATACACACTCCTTTCCTGCTGCTGTCACTATTCCTATGGTCTGGTTGGCTACTAGATATCCTATTTTTGAGAGTGCTGGGAAAATGGGCAATAAAATAACTAAACTAAGTTATTAGTAAAAGTAGAAAATTTAGTAATAAAAAAAAATTTAAAAAAATGCACACCTCCTATAAGATGATGTCAGCTATCCTGTCTCCCGGGGGTCGTTAATATGTCTTAATTTACCTCCTCACATTGACTTTGGCCTTGCTAATGCATTTACATGAGTGAGTAGGTCACTGCCTCCACCAAGATCAATACTCTCCACTCCTGCTGCTACCATTATTCATTTCCATGATGGGGTTGTTTGCAGATTGTCTTATTTCTGTCACTTTATGACACTGCTCTGTAATCTGCAGCCCTAGCTTTACCCATAATATCACAACACAGGTTACTTCTTCAAACAATATAAACATAGTCCGCTCCTGCTGTTGTTTTGATACTCACACCCATTTTCTGTCCTTACCTACTTTATATCATCCATTTCCATGTCCCTAATAACTTCATGAGTCACTGCCTCCCACAAAATCAGCAAACTTTTCTCCTTATGCTTTGAACATATTCTCATGATCTGATTCACTACAAGTTATCCTGTTACTACTATACGAGGGGCTGTTGATAAGTCTTTTGCTTTAACCAGAAAGAAACGAAATAGGATGATGAAATTGTACATTTATTGCACATACTCTCCACTGATGACAACACACTTCTTACATCGGTATTCCAAGTCCTGTAAGCCTAGCAAAAAGAAGGATTTTGGTTGTGCCTCAAACCAGGCATCCGTAGCAGCCATGGCATCAGAAATGGTGTGAAATTTGTTACCCTTGAGGTGTTTCTTCAGGTTTGAAAACAGATGATAGTCGGAGGGAGCTAGATCTGGTGAATGAAGTGGGTGGTCAACCAGCTGGAAGCCCATCTCTGCCAGTTTTGCCATGGTCACTTGTGCAGTGCGAGCAGAGGCATTATCTTGCAGGAACAAGATTCCTTTGGACAGCTTGCGCGCCTTTTGGCCTTCAGAGCCACCTTCAATTGGTCCAAAAGTTCAATGTAATACCTTGCATTGATGGTGGAACCCTTTTGAAGGTAGTCCACTAGCAGCACTCCCTCCTTATCCCAGAACACAGACGCCATCAGCTTAGTGGCTGATTTTTGCACCCTGAACGTCTTTGGACGCGGAGAACCACTGTGCCCCTATTCTTTTGGCTGCTCCTTGTTTTCAGGGTCATACAAATAAACCAGGTCTCATCCATAGTGACCAGTCAATCCAGGAAGCTCTTATCAGTCCGGAAACATTGACAAACGGACCGGAAAGTTTTCACTCGCATGCGTCTCTGATCTGTTGACAAACATTTGGGGACCCACTTTGGAGATCGCTTAATCATGTCCAAATGTTCATAGATAATGACACAAACACATTCACGGGAAATCCCCATGATGTCTGCTATAGCTTTAGCTGAAATTTGTGGATTCACCAGTATGAGGTTGTGCACAGCATTGACGATCTCCGGAACATCAACCACTCTCGGTCGTCCAGGACGTTTCTCATCATTGGTGCTGAAGTGGTCTGTTTTAAATTTGGCAACCCAGTTCTTATACTCACAGCAGAAAAGAGGGCAACCAGTCCAGTTAGCCCAGGCCAACACATCTAATGCACCAACAGGATGCAGACAAACCTCTCACCAAGATGGACACTTCACAGGTGCAAGGTAAATTGCACACTAGTGGCGCTCATAGGGCGCTGTTCACACTCGTATGCGCATGGTGTCCAGCCAGCAACCTATTACCACGCCCTTACTGTTAGATTAGGCGGGTTACCCGGACACTACTCACTGCAGAACACAGGGACAGAGACTCCATTATGCACGGCCTGCATTAAGAGACTGCACCCCGTATAAAAAAGTGCAAAAAACCCCTGATATTTATCAGTGTAGGGACCTGCAAACATGAGGATCCGTGATGAGGATTGCAGGCTTATGTACATTGGCCAATTTACTAACTAATACCTCATATATATTTGATATATTTTTTGCACGTTTTTATCTCCTTTTTTTGTTGCTATTTTTGAAAACCTAGTTCTTAACTGTGGAATATGAAGGACATTGATCCCCCAATATCTGCGACATATCACCATGAATATCCTTCGCGGACTTTCCTTGCAGAAACAAGTAAAATATATCTTTGTACCGTGTTAGCCAAGAAACAAGAATTTTATCCCTCCTCTGCTCTCAGTCGCTGTGAATATCGCATTAGATTCCGCCATGTTGCTTTCCCGCGTGCGTAGAACACTGTTGCCATAAGCAACAACCACGAAATTTTGAAAACATATATTAGACACATGAGGCTTTCATGTGATGTGACATTTGTTACCATAGAAACGAAAAAGATCACAAAGCCAAAGACTTATCAGCAGCCCCTTGTATTATAAAAAAAATGTCTGTTTTCTTCTTTTTTTATTAATGGAGCTGAACAGCAATCCCACTTACAACCCATGGACAAATGTAACACTGTTTCTGAAAGAAGGCAGCCATGTTTTCTAATTCTGGACAACTCCTTTAACAGGTCACTGCCTCTGCCAAGATCAACACAATCTTCTTCAACAGCTGTATTTAAGGGGATTGGACCATCAACAACATTTATCACTTAGTTACAGGACAGGTGATAATTGTATGATCACACATGCACCCCCATCAATCTCATGAAAAAGGATTGTGTATCCCTTTTTTGAACAGATGAGTAGTCGTGTATGTGCCCGTTCCATTCAAAGTTTTTTAGCATTCGCTCCAAACTGGGATCACAGGATTGGGGGAACCCAGCATTAGGATCCCCAACGATTAGAGGTGGCGCAAATTGATTTGCAGAACCTGGTGCAGAAGCAAGGTCGGTATTCTGTGGATGAGAATTGCCTCCAACCTCCGTACATTCTCGGCTTCTTTTTTGATTAGCCAGCCTGGCCTGAGGTCACCGTTGCAGTGTGATGTTGTGCCAGGCCGAATAATTTAAAGAGCTGCAGATCCCAGGAGGTAGGGGGCAGTTCTCAGGGCTCACAGCCGATGTCTCATGGGTGACAGAAAACCATGTGGTGTCCGGCAATAGAAGGTCACAGCATTTACTTGACCTTCTATCATGCTTTGTTCTCATCCCTTTCCCTTTAGGTCCCTGTGGAGCTCCTCACTTTCAGCTACTTTTCATCTGCACTTTCTTGGTGCCTATATATAACCACTTTTCCCGTAACTCCGTGCTAGTGATAAATCCTCCATCCTTAACATCCTTAATGCTTGTGACCTTCTATAGGCAAAAACCACATGACTGTCTGCCACTGGTGACAATGTGACCATGATCAGGAATAGCAGCGTTTTGGACACAGCATATCTTCCCAGTGTCCAAAACTCTGCACTGGACAGTAAAAGCAGAGTGAATGGATTTATAGAAATCTCTAGCCTGCTTCTTTTTCTGCAGCACAAACTGACCTGCGGCGCGGCTTCCCAAACTGCAACGGGTCAATTTATGCTTCCAGAGATGTAAATATTCTCGGCGGGAGAACACAACAAAAATCCGCTGTGCCCAGAACCCTGATCATGGGTACGGACCGCTGCTTTGCGCAATATAGGACATACCACATCTAGAACCTAGCGTGTCTGGATCATGGGCATGTACCCTTATGGCTAAGTTCACACAGGGCATCTTTTGCTGAATTTTTGGTGCGTTTTTGAGGTCACAAAGACGCCCTTGCATGCATTTCCTTCTCCCAGCAAAGCCTATGAGATTTCTATTTTGATGTCCACACGGGCATCTTTTGTTGGGTGCATCTTGGCTGCGTTTTTGAAGATGCAGCATGTCAATTCTTTTTGCGTTTTTCCAGTGTTTTTGAGCTCTTCCAGTCAATAGATTTGACTTAAAAACGCATTGGGAAAAATGTGGTAAAAACGCGGTAAAAACCCACTTTGCTGTGGTGTGTTTTTGGTCCGTTTTTTTTTAAAAAAAACGCTGCATCTTTGCAGTAAAAAAAGATGCCACGTGTGAACATACCCTATAAGCGCAGAAATATTTTTATTCTGCACCGATATAGTGTATCCTCTTGAATGAAGGGTTAAGGGAGCAACTATTTGAGCAGATTGCATAGCGGTGGATAGAAAGATGTTTGCTAAATATTGAGGCGGTCACTGCCTGAATTTGGGCAGGTTGTTTTCCGCTAGTAATGACAGCGTACACTTTATCCGGCCTTGCTAGTGTTATATTTAGCTAATTCCAGAATTGAGAAAACATTCGCGTCCTTCCTGTTACCCGGCTAATGGCCGAAGAATTACATAACACTGATTACTGCAGACAGGCAGAGGAAACAGCCAGCTGCCAGGGCAAAGACCCGGGCCACGTGGAGAGCTGCCAAGTAAGGTGATACATGGCCCAGCAAAGTGCCCTCCATACCGCTGCAGCCTCCATACTTAGTATCTGTCATCACAGCTGTCCAGAAGATTTCAGCACCATGGACAGCGAGCACCCAGCAGACCCCTCCAGCTGAGACGCCGCCATAGCACTGACTATATACAGCGTTCCCACATTATATACTACACGAGGAGCCATGGCTGGTGCTCCCCAACCACCAGACTATTCACCATACCGGCACCAGCCTTTTAGCTATTTTCTTTCCCAAAAAAGTTTACCGACAGACATGTCACTCACAGCAGAACCATAAGTAGCAATGCCCTTATTAATGCCAAGTCCCATAACAGTGCAGGAGAAGCATTAATTAACTTCTACTAAGCGACCATTGATACCTGAAACTCAGTGAAGATTGATTAAATCAGGGAAAGCGGTGACGCGGTACCACATGGGCGAATACGTCAGAATCTGTTCTGAATAGGTACATTTGGAAGATTAAATGCAGGTCCCGACATGACTGAAATTCAAAATGATCACAAGTAGAGATGAATGGATCTTTTCAAACTTCAAATTCACTGGCTTCGCAAAACTTTTAAAATGAAAATTGATTGACCCCCGCTGACCATAAGAGCTTACACTCTACAGGAGAGAGAGGATTCCACTGACCATAACAAGTTACACTATACAGGAAAGAAAGAGGACCCCAATGACGATAAAAGCTTATAATCTACAGGAGAGAGAGAGGACCCTGCTGACCATAAGAGCTTACACTTCACAGGAGAGAGAGAATCCTGTTACCAAAAGAGCTTACACTCTACAGCAGAGAGAGAGAGACCCACACTGACCATCATAGCTTACACTATATAAGACAAAGAGGACTCTGCTGCCTATAAGAGCTTACACTCTACAGGAGAGAGAGAGAGGGCCATGCTGCCCATAAGAGCTTACACTCTACAGGAGAGAGAGAGGGCCCTGCTGACAATAAGAGCTTACACTCTACAGGAGAGAGAGAGGGCCCTTCTGACCATAAGAGCTTACACTCTACAGGAGAGAGAGAGGGCCCTGCTGACCATAAGAGCTTACACTCTACAGGAGAGAGAGAGGGCCCTTCTGACCATAAAAGCTTACACTCTACAGGAGAGAGAGAGGGACCTGCTGACCATAAGAGCTTACAGTTTACAGGAGAGAGGACCCTGCTGATCATAAAAGCCTATACTCTACAGGTGAGAGACAGGATCCCACTGACCATAAGACCTTACACTCTACAGTAGAGAGAGGACCCTGCTGACCATAAGAGCTTACACTTTGCAGGAGAGAGAGTGAGAGATGAGCCTGCTTACCATAAGAGCTTACACTCTACAGGAGCAATAGAGAGGACCCCACTGACAATAAGACCTTACACACTACAAGACAGAGAGAAGACCCTGCTGATCATAAGACCTTACACTCTAAAGAAGAGAGGGAGGACCCCACTGACCATAAGAGTGTACACTCTACAGGAGAGAGAGGACCCTGCTGATCATAAGAACTTAAAATCTGCAGAAGAGAGAGTTAGAGATGAGTCTGCTGACTATAAGAACTTACACTCTACAAAAGAGAGAGAGTATCCCACTGACCATAAGAGCTTAAACTCTACAGAAAAGAGAGGACCCTGCTGACTATAACAGCTTACACTCTGCAGGAGAGAGAGAGGACCCCGCTGACCATAAGAGCTCACACTCTACAGGAGCGATAGAGAGGACCCCACTGACCATAAGACCTTACACTCTACAGGAGAGAGAGGACCCCACTGACCATAAGAGCTTACACTCTACAGGAAAGAGAGAGGACCCCACTGACCATAAGAGCTTAAGGGTGCTCTACACGCTGCGACATCGCTAGCAATAGCTAGCGATGTCGTGCGCGATATCACTCGCCCCCGTCGTTCGTGTGACATTTGGTGATTGCTGCTGTAGAGAACATTATCGCTACGGCAGCGTCACACGCACATATCTTGTCAGTGATGTCGGTGTGACTGCCGAACAATCCCTCCTTCAAGGGGGAGGTGCGTTCAGCATCATAGCGACGTCACTGCGGCGTCACTAAGCGGCCGCCCAATAGCAGAAGAGGGGCGGAGATGAGCGGCCGGAACATGCCGCCCACCTCCTTCTTTCCTCATTGCCGGTGGACACAGGTAAGGAGATGTTCGTCGTTCCTGCGGAGAAACACATAGCGATGTGTGATGCCGCAGGAACGACAAACAACCAGCGGCATGCACCACCAACGATATTATGAAAAGGAGCGACGTGTCAACGATCAACGATTTTTGACATTTTTGCGATCGTTGATAGTCGCTCCTTGGTGTCACACGGTGCGATGTCGCTAACGGCGCCGGATGTGCGTCACTAATGACGTGACCCCGACGATATATCATTAGCGATGTCGCAGCGTGTAAAGCACCCTTTACAGTTTACAGGAGAAAGTGGTTTTATGGGGAGTACAAGTGACCATGTACAATTATATTAGCCCACTCTCTGATGCTTAAGCATGTGAGAAGTGGGGTCAGGCAAATTTTTTGTTTTTGCAAACCATAAATCGAATCTCAAAGTATTTGAATTTGCACAAAGGAAATTCCTCTGTGGATCGATCCGCTCATCTCTAATCATCCACAGAGATTTTTCCATTATTTGACAATGTTATGGTATATTGCCAGGATTATTTAGATCAGTGGAGGATTCGCTCTTTGGGATCCTGAAAACTAAGGGACCTGCGCAGTGCTGCTGTCAAAGTCAGCTGCTTCAGAATATGGCATCTGAGGGTCAGAGCATTTCAGGACCATGGACAGGAGTATAATGTGCTCGAAGAGAAGTTATTACCAGAAAATAATCTATTGTCTTAGGCTAGGTTCACACTTCCGTTGTTTTAAATCCGTCATTTTTTAGTTGTCAACTGATGCAACGGATGTGATTTCACAGGATTCCTTTCACAGGGAACCTGTGAAAAAACTGATCCGTTGCGTCCGTTGCATCCGCTGTGCGTCTGTTTTTTGACGGATCAGTCATGATCCGTTTGTGTTTGGGACAGCCCAGTGGGTGTGCAAACACATGCTGGGCATGCTCAGTAGAGCATGACGGAATCCAGAGCTGAATTCCGTCGTAAGACGGATTACGACGGAATCCAGCACCATAGACATACATTACAAACGTGACGGACTGCGGCGGATTCCTGCGCGGTGTGTCAATTTTGACGGCCAGAGAAACGTTACATTCTGCGTTGCTCCCGCCCGGCGGTCAGTCAAAAAACGACTGACCGCGACGCAGCGGATGCAACGTAAGGTCATCAGTCGCAATCCGCCACTAATACAAGTCTATGGGACACAACGGAATTTGCTAAACGGATAACGTTGTTTACCATAGTCGCGGATTGTGACTGATACATTTTAACGGAGATGTGAACCTAGCCTTAATCAGCCCACTAGGGCTTTTTTAGTTTCCCTGTCTTTTCAGGATGAGTTTCCAGAAGGCTCATTATCATCAGACACAGGATTACAATGACAGGTAATGTCTATATACACAGCTGATAACACAGGATCCTCCAATCCCAAAGCCGATATCACAGCTGAACCTGCTCCCCCTGCCTTCACAATGTCCTTTACACATGCTCATTAAACGCTTCGATACAGAATACAAAGAGTCACAGTCCTTGTGGTTCATGTACATGTAATTTCCTGAAACGAAAGAGTCTAAAAAAGTCTCAAAGGTCGGTGTGAGAATTGGAAGATTTATAAGTTTTATTTTTAGTAGAAATTGTGATATCTTTCTTTCCTTTTTTAAAGCATGGCCAAAAAAGGAAGATTTTGGGTACTCACCGTAAAATCTCTTTCTCTGGGCCTTCATTAGGGGACACACCACATGGCTTCATGTATCCTCCAATGAAGCGATAGAGAAAAGAGTTTGGGTACTCACCATGAAATCTTTTTCGGAGCCTTCATTGGGGGATACAGGAAACCATGTGCGGTGTCCCCCAATGAAGCGATAGAGAAACAATAATGTGTCAGTTTCTCTTTACAGGGAACCTGCCGGTGGATTCATACTGCCCAAACCATGAACAGCATGAATCAGATCCTGGCTGTACATTTACTGCCAGGTATATTATACTCTGAAAGTTTCCGGGAACTATGGGGAGAGAAGAATGTAGCCTAGCTCCAACTCTGGTTGACTTCTCCTCGCGCAGTCAGGTCTCTTCAAATTATGTTTACTCCAAAACGGCGGAATGTTTCAGCGAAAAGGTAGACTTGGATAAAAAGTTCAGCCCAAGCTGTGATTCAAATTGCCTTTTCTTTGGCCAGCACTAATCATCTGACAGGTTATCTTTCACTAATGCTGCGGCCTAACTAAGGATCAGAGGTGACAGACTATCCTACCGATGTGGCACAAACTTACTATAGTGAGACAACCCACCATAATAATAGACCAGTTAGCTATAACAGTCAAAATGAGTTTTCCCTTTACGCTTTACATGCAAATGGCCTTCCCAGAGGAGCATTACATGGCTTATAAGCCTCCTTACACTGGTATGCCAGACATGTCACTGTCCGCAAGGAGAATAGCTTTCTCTTTAGACCCAGTCTTAGGGGAACTTTGCACACTACAACATCACAAGCCGATGCTTGCGATGCCGAGCGCGATAGTACCCGCCCCCGAACATTATCGCTACGCCAGCTTCACATGCACTCACCTGCCCTGCGATGTCGCTCTGGCCGGCGACCCGCCTCCTTATTAAGGGGTCGGGTCGTGCGGCGTCATAGCGACGTCACACGGCAGGCGGCCAATAGAAGCGGAGGGGCGGAGATGAGTGGGACGTAAACATCCCGCCCACCTCCTTCCTTCCGCTTAGCTGGCGTGAGCCGCAGGTAGGAGATGTTCCTCGCTCCTGCGGCTTCATACACAGCGATGTGTGATGCCGCTGGAACGAGGAACATTGTAACATCCGTCCTTCTGAAATATTGGAAATGACCAACGCTACACCGATGATACGATTATGACGCATGCTGCGTTTTGGTGAGTTTCTCGCACGAGTCTCTTCAATGCAAGTCTATGGGTGCGTGAAAAAAAAAGGATGTCACTCGGACGGCACACACACTATCCTAGTGACATGCGTTTTTCTCAATACATTTCACGCATGTAGCAGAGAACAATGTAAATGCTCCTGTACATAAGAGTACATGAATAGCAGCTGCTGAGGGTGAAAACTGATTGCATACTGACAGCACACTGATGAAAAGTGAACTAAAATCGTCCGACTTTCTAGCATGACAATCGATCCGATTTTACACTGGCAAGTGTGATTCCAGCCTACCTGTCTCTCTCACTGTCTGCCTCTCTCTCTCTCTGTGTCTCTATCTGTCTCTCCACCGACATCATATTACCTCACACATAAACTTCTTATACTAAGAATGTCCTTCATTGCCTATGGCAACCAATCACAGCTCCTATTAATGACCTGTAGCTCCCAGCTCCATTGACTTTAATGTAAGCAGGTTTTTGGCAAATAACTGTAAAGTGTATGAGTCAAGTGATGTGTCTGTGCAAAATTTCATGATTGTAAATGCGCCGGTTCGGATATCTTTAGCGAACATACACACATACATACACATACATACACACATACACACACATACATACACACACATACACTCAGCTTTATATATTAGATAAGGCTCGAGGTACAAAAAGACATGCAGCTATTGGATAGGCCATAGAGTTGGTGAGGATTTGACCAACGGGACCCTTTCGAATAACAGAGGTTTCCATATTTCTCATACATTATATGGACAGGATGACAAACGGAAAGCCATTTCTCTTTTTGTAATGGAGACTAAACAAATAAGCGCCCCTGGGATTAGATCCCAATCAATCCGGACATTTTATGACTTATCCAGTGGAAATGCTGTAATCTATCGAGATCATTGGATGGAAAATAGCGGGACTGCAAAATGGAACATGATGGGTGGATGGCACCATTGCCTAATTTTTTTAACTGTTCCCCAGGAGTGTCAAGTAACGCTCTGTATAATTACTGTAATATGTACATACACAATAGTAACTGCCTCTCTGTCTTCTCCCAGTCTGTCTGTCTATCTCTTTCTGTCTTTGTGGCTCTGTCTGTGTCTGTCTCTTTCCCTGTCTGTCTGTGTGTCAGTCTCTATCCATGTCTGTCTGTTTGTGTCTATCTCTCTATCTCTGTCTGTTTCTTTACCCCTCTGTCTCTTTTCCCCTCTGTCTGTCTTTTCCCGCCTCTGTCTCTTTTCCCGCCTCTGTCTCTTTTCCCGCCTCTGTCTCTTTTCCCCCCTCTGTCTCTTTTCCCCCCTCTGTCTCTTTTCCCCCCTCTGTCTCTTTTCCCCCCTTCTGTCTCTTTTCCCCCCTCTGTCTCTTTTCCCCCCTTCTGTCTCTTTTCCCCCCTTCTGTCTCTTTTCCCCCCTCTGTCTCTTTTCCCCCCTCTGTCTCTTTTCCCCCCTCTGTCTCTTTTCCCCCCTCTGTCTCTTTCCCCCCCTTCTGTCTCTTTTCCCCCCTTCTGTCTCTTTTCCCCCCTCTGTCTCTTTTCCCCCCTCTGTCTCTTTTCCCGCCTCTGTCTCTTTTCTCGCCTCTGTCTCTTTTCCCGCCTCTGTCTCTTTTCCCCCTCTGTCTCTTTTCCCCCCTCTGTCTCTTTTCCCCCCTCTGTCTCTTTTCCCCCCTCTGTCTCTTTTCCCCCCTCTGTCTCTTTTCCCCCTTCTGTCTCTTTTATCCCCCTCTGTCTCTTTTCCCCCCTCTGTCTCTTTTCCCCCTCTGTCTCTTTTCCCCCCTCTGTCTCTTTTATCCCCCTCTGTCTCTTTTCCCCCCTCTGTCTCTTTTCCCCCTTCTGTCTCTTTTATCCCCCTCTGTCTCTTTTCCCCCCTCTGTCTCTTTTCCCCCCTCTGTCTCTTTTCCCCCTCTGTCTCTTTTCCCCCCTTCTGTCTCTTTTCCCGCCTCTGTCTCTTTTCCCGCCTCTGTCTCTTTTCCCGCCTCTGTCTCTTTTCCCCCCTCTGTCTCTTTTCCCCCCTCTGTCTCTTTTCCCCCCTCTGTCTCTTTTCCCCCCTCTGTCCCTTTTCCCCCTTCTGTCTCTTTTATCCCCCTCTGTCTCTTTCCCCCCCTTCTGTCTCTTTTCCCCCCTTCTGTCTCTTTTCCCCCCTCTGTCTCTTTTCCCCCCTCTGTCTCTTTTCCCGCCTCTGTCTCTTTTCTCGCCTCTGTCTCTTTTCCCGCCTCTGTCTCTTTTCCCCCTCTGTCTCTTTTCCCCCCTCTGTCTCTTTTCCCCCCTCTGTCTCTTTTCCCCCCTCTGTCTCTTTTCCCCCCTCTGTCTCTTTTCCCCCTTCTGTCTCTTTTATCCCCCTCTGTCTCTTTTCCCCCCTCTGTCTCTTTTCCCCCTCTGTCTCTTTTCCCCCCTCTGTCTCTTTTATCCCCCTCTGTCTCTTTTCCCCCCTCTGTCTCTTTTCCCCCTTCTGTCTCTTTTATCCCCCTCTGTCTCTTTTCCCCCCTCTGTCTCTTTTCCCCCCTCTGTCTCTTTTCCCCCTCTGTCTCTTTTCCCCCCTTCTGTCTCTTTTCCCGCCTCTGTCTCTTTTCCCGCCTCTGTCTCTTTTCCCGCCTCTGTCTCTTTTCCCCCCTCTGTCTCTTTTCCCCCCTCTGTCTCTTTTCCCCCCTCTGTCTCTTTTCCCCCCTCTGTCTCTTTCCCCCCCTTCTGTCTCTTTTCCCCCCTTCTGTCTCTTTTCCCCCCTCTGTCTCTTTTCCCCCCTCTGTCTCTTTTCCCGCCTCTGTCTCTTTTCTCGCCTCTGTCTCTTTTCCCGCCTCTGTCTCTTTTCCCCCTCTGTCTCTTTTCCCCCCTCTGTCTCTTTTCCCCCCTCTGTCTCTTTTCCCCCCTCTGTCTCTTTTCCCCCCTCTGTCTCTTTTCCCCCTTCTGTCTCTTTTATCCCCCTCTGTCTCTTTTCCCCCCTCTGTCTCTTTTCCCCCTCTGTCTCTTTTCCCCCCTCTGTCTCTTTTATCCCCCTCTGTCTCTTTTCCCCCCTCTGTCTCTTTTCCCCCTTCTGTCTCTTTTCCCCCCTCTGTCTCTTTTCCCCCCTCTGTCTCTTTTCCCCCTCTGTCTCTTTTCCCCCCTTCTGTCTCTTTTCCCGCCTCTGTCTCTTTTCCCGCCTCTGTCTCTTTTCCCCCCTCTGTCTCTTTTCCCCCCTCTGTCTCTTTTCCCCCCTCTGTCTCTTTTCCCCCCTCTGTCCCTTTTCCCCCTTCTGTCTCTTTTATCCCCCTCTGTCTCTTTTCCCCCCTCTGTCTCTTTTCCCCCCTCTGTCTCTTTTCCCCCTCTGTCTCTTTTCCCCCCTCTGTCTCTTTTCCCCCCTCTGTCTCTTTTCCCCCCTCTGTCTCTTTTCCCCCCTCTGTCTCTTTTCTCCCCCTCTGTCTCTTTTCCCCCTTGTCTCTTTTCCCCCTCTGTCTCTTTTCCCCCTTCTGTCTCTTTTCCACCTCTGTCTCTTTTCCCCCTCTGTCTCTTTTCCCCCCTCTGTCTCTTTTCCCCCCTCTGTCTCTTTCCCCCCCTCTGTCTCTTTTCCCCCCTCTGTCTCTTTTCTCCCCCTCTGTCTCTTTTCCCCCTTGTCTCTTTTCCCCCTCTGTCTCTTTTCCCCCTTCTGTCTCTTTTCCACCTCTGTCTCTTTTCCCCCCTCTGTCTCTTTTCCCCCTTCTGTCTCTTTTCCACCTCTGTCTCTTTCCCTGTCTGCCTGCCTCTGTCTCTTTGATTGTCTCTGTCTCTTTCCCTGTCTGTCAGTCTCTATCTGTGCTTATGTCTGTCTGTCTCTTTACGTCTCTCTCTACCCGTCTCTCCACCGACATCATATTACCTCACACATAAGCTTCTTATACTAACAATTTATTTTGTTCCTATAGCAACCAATTACAGCTCCTATTAATAAGCTTTAGCTCCTATCTCCATTGACTTTAATTGACTGTGTTTTGGAGAGTAACTATAAAGCGCGGGGTTACATTTTCTTGTGAAAACATAGACTACGTCGTTCCCTGAGTCACATGGGGCGTCTGTGCAAAATTTCATGATTGTGAATGCAACGGTGCGAACATACGGACATACACACATACATACACTCAGCCTTATATATTAGATATATATATATACACATATACTAGAAAACATCTTGCAGTAAAATGTCCATTTTCCCCACACAATGATCACAGGAAGGACCCGCGCCTCCGCACCGTTCACAAGACACTGTCCAGTACTTAATTTGCTATTGATCTTGGTACTAAACACATCCAATCAATGACTTTCATAAAGAATCCCTACCCAGGGGACGTATAATATTAGCACAAATGAATATGCTCGTCTCTGATAGCTTTTCAGAACGAAATCCATTATAAATTATTCATGTGCAATAATGTCTGTCAATGTTCAAAGAAAAACTATGTGTTTAGGTGAGTGCATGAATCAGCCGGCATACGTACGCGGCGCTCCCCCGTACAGAGGTGAGTCCACGGATATCAATATATGATCTATAATTGTAAATGGTCTGTGATGTACAGAATTAGGATTCATGGGAATCATTGTTCTACGTGGTGGAGTCTTAGTAGGACGTCTCCCAGTACATAAAACAGGACTCTCCCTTAGGGTAGGGTTCACACCAGCGTATTTTCGGTCATAGTGCCCTCTAGGAACTACATAGTAGGTAGAAACAATGTAAAAACTATCCTAAAAGGAGTGAACTGGGATCAGCATCACTGTGATACAATGGAACCGATCGTTGGCTATTTCGAGTGGAACAAACATTACGCTACCTATTTCCGTGGAAGTTTTTATTTTCCGTGACAATGTAAGAAAAAAAAAAAATCTATCCTGAAATTTTCCTTTGTATTTGAATGAGAATCAATTGTGGACTGTCATTGGGTTAAATGCACATTTAGAAGCTGAATTTATGTTAAACCCAACTCATGAGAACAGGGCCTTAAAGGGAATCTGCCACCAGATTTTTAATCCCCCATCTGAGAGCATATTGTAGGGGCAGAGACCCTGATTCCAGCGATGTGTCACTTACTGAGCTGTTTGCTGCCATTTTGATAAAATCATTGTTTTCTCTGCTCCAGTTCTCTGTATACTGAGCTCTGTATAACTCCGCCCACACCACTGATTGGCAGCTTTTTATTTACAATGTGCATAGGCAGAAAGCTGCCAATCAGTGAAGGGGGTTATAGAGAGCTCAGAATATGGAGGACTACATTGCAGTAGGTTTACTAGTCCTAATTTACTAGTATATACAGTAAATGTGGCCTACCGCTTATTTGCATGGCTGATCACACTCCCTATATATAAATGGTAAAAGTGGTGTTGAAGAGTCAGCGTTTGCACATTCGCTTCAGGCCATTTTTTTTTTGGTCAGATATTAAAGTCTCTAGTGCAATAAAAAAACAACTATATTCAATTCTTTCTGGCGGCATTTTTATCTTTCAAAATGCCGCATTTGTCCTGTTTATTGGAATTATTTTGTCATTTGCTCCCATAGACCTCAATAGGTTCCATTCCTAAAAAGATGACATTTAAATTTGCCTTAGTTCAGGCATTTGAAATCACCAGGAAAGTAGATTGTGCCCTACAGGCATCATGCACACAGCAGAACGATGTGAGCTAAGTGCCTTCTGTGGCACAAGAAATGGCTGGAGGCGCTCCGCTCTGTATATATCATATAAACAGAAGAGGAGAATTACATTCTGGTCCCAATGACTTCTATAGGTGCTGAGCATCTGCTACGTACAACTCTATATGGCCATGTGCATGGAGTATTACAGATTAAGGAATTGTGGATTATTTGATATTTGCCTCTGAACGTTTCTGTGTACTTGGATACAGCGACTAGAGAAAAAAAGTGTAGAAAGACATTTTGTATACAGTGTGTCCACCCATATCCTGTCCACCACCATTAACTTGAGAACGGCGGCAGCTATAGGCATAGAAGTGGTGTCTAGGTATAGTAAAGTAGCCATGCGCTACGCAATGAAACTACCTATGACGCCACCTGGTGGAAAACAACGGAGTTAGCATTTTTATCTCGAAAACGGAACGAGATAGAGAAAAAAAGTGAATTACAAAGTTGTAGGGCATCATCAATTCAATACGAATCGACACCTTGCATATAGAAATGCTATGATTAGAACGTGTAAAACTCACAAGGCTGCGGACGTGAAGCGATACCTCATGGAGACCTTCCTACAAGTCATTGGATATGGTGGCTGTGTGGAGTGGCCTCCACGCTCACCTGACCTGACCCCATTGGACTTCTTTCTGTGAGGTCACATCAAACAGCAGGTGTATGCACCAACATTGCAGGACCTATGACGACGCATCACAGATGCTTGTGCAGACGTGTCACCCACCATATTGCACAACGTGCAGCAAGATACAGTATGCTGTCCAGAGTCCAGATGTGCATTGAAGCCGACGGTGGCCACTTTGAGCATCAAAGTTAAATGAGCGCCATATGCGTGACCAGCATTCAATGTTTTGGGGGGGGGTCATGGGTTTCATATCATAGCATTTCTGTATGCAAGGTGTCGATTTGTATTGAATTGATGATGCCCTACAATTTTGTAATTCACTTTCTCTCTCTCGTTCCGTTTTTGAGATAAAAATGCTAACTCCGTTGTTTTCCACCAGGTGGCGCTATAGGTGGTTTCATTGCGTAGCGCATGGCTACTTTACTATACCTAGACACCACTTCTATGCCTATAGCTGCCGCCGTTCTTAAGTTAATGGCGGTGGACAGGATATGGGTGGACACACTGTTTAACACTAGAACTACTGAGGTAGTCATTTTGACTACTTTGCACCATGTATTTCTATATAGGTGTAACGAGTCCAGTAGTTCTAGTGTTAAATATGCCAATGTATGCGCAAAGTCACACATTCCCAAACAAACATCTGTTTTCGAATACCTATTAGATACAAGGAGGTTTTTGGTGGTGTCAGGATCTGTGGAAACTCCAGACTCTGGCACTCTGCCTTCTAATGTCTCTGATGTCTGTGATTAGGGAGACTTGGGCATCGAATCCCAAACTTCTAGTTCCAAGGCAGGCTAGCGGGAGTTAATCTCTGCTGGTCTTGTTGTTCTTCTCCTTTAATCACATACTATGGGAGAACCGGTCTGTGGTGTCTATTATTTGCCTTAGCGCTCTTCTCCACTTACGATTTCTATGTGTGAGTGCGATCGGATAGAAAATCGGATCGCACTCGCACCAGTGTTAATCAATGAGGCCGTGTCCTCTTGCTAAATGTTTTACAGCATGTCTCGTGCTCTTGGTGAAATCGCAGCATGCTGAGATTTCACCGATTCTCAGCTCTCTCACCCCCATGCAATCCTATGGGAGTGAGAAAAAAAAAAAATCAGAATCCGGGTGGCATGCGCATGTCATACAGGTGGCATACGTATGTCACACGGATCCTTGACACTTGCATACCGCGTCAGACTGGCTACCGGAGGAATCTCCAGTAATACCAGGCCTGGCCGCGGTTACATGCACTGAACCCCGGAGCTGTCCCCTGAGCTCCAGAGTGCAGCCTGAACAGCGAGCGCCGAGTGATTGATTCCCCGGCGATTGCTGTTCAGGTCAGCACAGCTGCGGACAGACCGGGCTGATCTCTGGAGCTCAGGTGACAGCTCTGGAGCTCAGTGCAGGTAACCATGGCCAGGCCTGGTATTACTGGAAATTCCTCCGGTAGCCAGTCTGACGCGGTATGCATAAACAGCCATATAGCACCCGCATGACGCTCGCATGTCATACGGATGCTATGTGAGGAAAAAAACACACACCGTACGCAGACCACACGCAGGACACTCGACTCACATTTGTAGCCGAGTGTCGCTGTGAATTTGTTAACGCAAGTGGAGAAGAGCCCTTACGCTCCAGCCCCTTCCTTTCCTGAAAAGGGGGGAATCAGAATTGCTTTATTTAAGAGTACAGCAAGATACAAGATCCAGGTAGGTGAAATATTACACAATTGTAATTAAATATCCATCTATAGGACATGGGACTGCCAAATACATGCTTGAATGCACCCAAAAATACAGGGATGGCGCACTGAGATATAACAGATGATGCTACAGATGGAGGGGATTGTAACAGACAAATAAGAATAACATTTTATTAATGATACTACTACTACTACTACTAATAATAATAATAATACAGATAAAAAGGATGATTCTACTCAGACTGGTCCAAATGCAAAGGGTCAACCCAAACAGAGAGAGCTACAGTACAAGACATAAGGCATATTGGGCACGTATATAAGGTTTAGTTTAAGGTTAGTTTTCCTCTCTATGTACAGTATCTATTTATATAATTGTCTCATTCTGTCTGTTTGTAACGGAAATCCCGCGTCGCTGATTGGTCGCGCCAGCCGCCCGCTACCAATCAGCGACAGGCACAGTCCGGCCCCAAATTGGCGCGAGATTTGAACCACGCTTCACTGATTCGTCGCACACAGACACC